>NW_009230904.1:9730-43263 GCF_000690835.1 Fulmarus glacialis
TGGGTAATGGCTTCCCAGCTTTCCATCAGATGGGATATATCTCATCATCCCCCAGTCCTGAGAATGGATCCGATTGCTCAATAGAGCGACATGGGTAGGTGGCTTTTGTGAATAGACAGTGCTTCCCTCATGTGCACCATGACCCATGTGGAATCCCAAGCCCAACAGGACTTCTGTTTCAGCTCTGGGGCTTACCAGAAGAGGTTGGCTTCTGAGCCCCACAGTTAGGAAGTAGAGCTAACAGAAGTTTGGACACAATCTGAAACTGGGATCTCACAGGAAAAAAAAAGGACTGTTTTTTAGATCAGTGGATGGTATTATTTGAATCCCTTGTGATGATCATAAAAAGTGTGAAGTCACAATGTATAGCAGTACTGTTGAGTCTCTTATTTGCTGGGATTTCAAGTACTGGGCAGATGAGAATCTCTCTGGTTTGATTTTAATATTGGGAGGGAGCTAACTGAGATGCTTTGTTCATAGTACAAACCTTAGTATAAGATTACAGGGCGAACTTCCTTTGGATATCAAACTGCTACTTCTCAGTGGCTTTTTTCATGAAAATGTAAAAGGTATACCTACTAAATGACTAATTAGACCTTAAACCAGAAGTTGATATGTGTATGTCCCATCCTGAGTCAAGGAGACTGTTGGCAATGCCAGCAAGATCTCGCTGTAATGAAGTCCTGCTCTGCAAACAAGTACTTGATTAACTTGTGTGTCAACGTGACCACTTCTGTCAGTATTCTGAAATGCTTAACAGCAGGATGCTATTCTGAAGTTGCAAAGGCATAGATGTACAGTTATGATCGTTAAACAAGGTGCCACCTACTAGCATGAGCATAACTGTTAGTAACCGTGCCTGTGTGCTGTGACTGTCACGTAAGTCAGGGGAAACTTCTGTAAAAGATGTTAACCTAACCTGATTTGCCTAGCACCTTGAGTGGGATAGCAGCATGCACATAGCAGCTCTGCTGGCAAGAATCTCAAGCAAAGAGAAATCTAAAACATCACATTCTTATGGCATACTTAACAACAGTACTTTATGAATGGCCTTTTAAGGAACAAGTGTCAAAGGAAAGGTTCGTCTTGTAAGTGGACACAGCTATGTCAAAAGTGCTAACTAGAAGAGTGTATTATGTTACAAGCTTGTTAGCTGGTTTCAGAGGTAGTGGTGAATTGTTAGTTTGCCTTGCTGATTCTAGCAGTTGCGAAGTGTGTATGTAAAGCGTAATCTAAGAGTTGGTACCTAGATGCTGTGTAGCAAGTAAGAAACTATTGGCTACTCTTACAGCATCTTTTCCTGCAACTCCTACTTCAGCTTTTCCTACAAAATAGTAACTATATTGACCAGTGCTCTAATACTGTTAGGGCATACAGAGCTTTTTTTATGAGGCTTTGTGTGTTCTTATGCCTGATTGGAACTTCAAATTAATTTTGCTGTATGTACAGTTGGTCATCTTGCTCTATGGTGTGTTCCATGTCTTACTGACTTCTGCAACCAGTTTTAATAAAGTCAGTCCTGTGCTTACTGTAGCGTCATTAGAAAAATGGAAATAGCTGTATGGCCCAACATGGGTCCTTTCTGCTAAACTTGATGTTGAAATGAGACATTAAAGCCAAGGCAAATTTAGTGAGTATTTTGACTCCTGTGCATTTCTATAGCCATTTTTCAAAAAAATCTGTCTTGATCATATGATTTCCTGCAATGGATTTATTTCTGATGTTGAGAATTTATACTCATTTTCAAAGAGATCACAAAGTAAAGAACCAACAATACTAATCTACAAGCTTTTACTGTTTGGTTGGTTTTTTAAAGTCCATATAGTAGCAAATTGATGAGAGTATCCTTTGAGAAATTCTTTACCAACAGTTTTGCAGGAAGGACTTTAGGTTCTGTTTTGCTATGGTGAGCCCATCATAAGGGTGTCTGACTGGTTACCTTGTACTCTTTAGCACTCTTGAGATGCAAATGGTTTCTGTTAATCTCAAAGGCATTTTTCAGGCTGAACCCTGTGGATGTATTGAGATATGTTCTTTCCACGTTTTGTTCATGTGACTTAGTTTCACTAAAATGAAGGCCAGGCATGTCTATGAAATTTGTCTGTAACAATATTGTTTGCACTGCTAGTACTTACTTGTGCAGACCCATTTGACAGCGTGTGAACCTGAGGCAGAGCTTGAACATGTCTGAATTGGTGACTTGTGACTACATTTGCCTCTTAGGTAAATTTCAGGTTTTTTGGTTGAATTCTCAGTTATTTCAAAATTTCTATCACTTTATTAGCATGCTTACTTTTATTTAAGACTTATATTCATGACTCTGCTGATATGGAATATAATACCTTAATCCAAAATGAACTCTTTGATGACTGTAAAGATATATGGTGAATCTTTGCATAAGCGTCAACAGCATGAGTTGGCTGGGAGACTTTAGGGAAGAATCATCCTTAGGAAGTGAGTGGAACATTCTTCTTTGGCTAAATGGGATTCCCTTATCCAGCGCTTGTCCTTTGTACTTGTTGGTGGGAGCACAAGGATCTCTCTGCAGTCTCCTATGCTGTAGGAAGCCCTCAGGAAAGAAGCCTGTCTTCTGATCTCCTTTGCTGCTGTTGAGAACTGTGTGGTACCAAGTTGCCTGCCTCTTACAGTATTGCCTTTTCTGGTTTGGTCTTGAGAGCACACTGGGAAGAGGAGATGCAGTTTCTGATTATGGGCTAATGCTCAAAGATAGATACCCTGCTGGCTGTGTTTCTTTGTCTTTTTTATTTTTTAAAATTAACTCTTACCATGTTTTGGTCAGTGAGTATTGAAACTCCTAAACATCTCAAGTCACCTGTTTTTATCTTTCTTATACCTCCTGGGATTTGTATATGACGTGAGGTGCTTTGTGCACATTTGACAGATGTGGGAGTTTTATTTGGAAAGAAGAAAAAAAAACAAGGCTTAAAGTATGGATTTATGTAGGCCTGTAAAAATGTGTTACTTTGTCAGCTTATGCTGTTAAAAAATATACTATATGTAAGAATAAATGTGTTGGTCTTCATGTGAGATGCTCTTACACTCAATACAGTCAATAAATGCTGAAGGTTATTTGAAGCATCAGAAATGTAAGTGGTAGAGAATGAGGTAAACGGTGATTTGGTGTAAGTCTATTGGAACCATCATCCCCAAACAAATTTTGTGACACAAATCACTTCTTACGTAAGTTTGCTTTTGTGTGTTTACTTATTTGGGTTTGTCTGTGGTAACTGATTAGTATTGTATCTTGAATTGGGCGAAAGCGATGGAATTGTGACAATTCACATTAAAAACTAATGTGCAAGCTTATTTACATATGTCATTCATATGAAATTCAAGTTGACTTATTCCACTTGAAGACACTGGTCCCAGGCTGTGAGAAACCCAGCTGCTTTTTTAAATGAGTCAACACTAGTTGTCTTCTGAGACTTAACTTCAACTCTGCCTGTATAGATTTACTCATGACTCACTTGTAAGTGAACATGACTTGATTAAAAATGTATTAAGCATTAATAACAGGGAATACTTTTTGCACTTTAAGAAAAGCTTTTGGAGTATTTTGGAAAACTGGAGTAACTCAGTGGCTCTGAACTTCATTAACTCTGAAGGTATTTAACAAAGAAAAAGATCAAGATTTGTCACTGGCTTAGGGCTAGTCTGAGTGAGTGACCTCTGAACTGTGTCATTATTAATGACCATATGTAAAGAATCAGAGGCTTTCATCTTCTAGAGAAGCATCTTCATCCTTTGAGTCAGTTTTCAAGACCCAGCTGGTGAAAGCAACCTGGTCTGAATTGAGTGTTGGCTTTGCTTTGGGCAGGAGGCTGGACTCCTGCGGGTCCTTCCAGCCTGAAGGATTCTGTCATTTTGTTTATTTTCTTTTTCTTTTTGAGAGGTGTTTGTACCACACGACCACCATCAGCTGTAATGGGATTGCCTTGCTGATACTTCCAGCAATTAAACCGGAGGTGTAAATAAATCCTTGCTCTTAAGTGATTTTTTTTTTTTAATAACATTTTTTGCTTGCCTTTATAGGACTTCTACTGGATAAATATAGAACATCTAGGACTTTCTCTGCATCTCTTTTTCTGGCCACTGCAGAATCTTTGTTTAAACAGATGGAGTGGGGCAAGTTGATGTGACCTTTCTCTAAATTCTAGGGTAAGTTCTCAGTTTTCCAGAAGCTGAATTTTATACAGAATCTAATGATTCTGTACTCGAATGCAGCAGACAAAACAAACTGTGCCTTAGGGAAACTTGTCACAGATATATAATATATTGAAATTCCCTATGAATTACTTAATTTAAAAAAATGGCTATAAACATAGTGAACATCAGAGATGATAATGCAAAATGTATTGACTAAGAAGAAAAAAAAAATCTTTTATTCAGGGTACTTCTAACAAAATTTGATTTATACGTTCATCTGATGAGGCCTGTAATGAGGAGTTAAAAATACAGACTTTTCTATAGGAAAAGAGCAATCAGATCTATCTCTTAATTGGTGTGTGCATGTACTTGAGTAAGGTGCATATGGAAAAAAACATATGCCTGGTAATGTATCCAGGATTTCAAGTCTGCTTGTTCACACACCGCTTCCTTTGTAAAGGAATAGTAGAGTGGGTATTCCTTCAGGAATTTAGACTTCTGTAGCCTGTGTCACAGATAAGCCTGTAATTCACTGGTGATAACTCTGAGGCTTACAGGAACATCCCACTGTGGGTCCAACATGATAAATCAGCTACAAGCTTTGAAGTGGGAGCAGAAGAACAGATCTTTAATGAAGTTGAGGGGGAATAATTGATTAATACTCTGTGCTTCACTGGGTGCTACATCACCAGAATTTTTTCTTGAAATTAAATCCTTGATCAAACCATTCTACTGTCACTTTATTTGTTGAGGGAAAGGGTTCCCCTTCAGTTCAAGTACCGATGTACAAACTTTATACAATTGATAAATTTTATGTTGAGTAGGTTGCTTGGTATACCTTTATCATGGAAACCTTATTTTCTTCCTTTCAATTACCTGATTTTTTTTTTTTTCTGGTAAAACAATGCTAGAACATGCTATCAAGAGAAAGGGGACATCCTATCACGAGAAAGGGGGGAAGTTAATTCTTCACTATTTTACTTATACGTGAAGTAATTTTGCAAGAAGGTAATAGTAGATGCAATAGATGAAATTTTACAGGAGTAAGAACACAAAGGAAACTCACTAAATGGTCACTTTTGCAAAAATACTCAGCAACTACAGCATCAGTTCTTAGAAGGTTTGACAAATACCTGAGCATCACAGCATGTATTTAGTTACTTCTGTATAGGCACCTAAATTTCAAAATCTTGAGTTTCTTAATTTAAAAATCAGTAAATTAAAAGTTAATTTAATAGAACCTACAGTATGAGTCAGGGGGAGGTTTAAAGGGAAATCTCAGGATAGCGGTATATTCTAGCATCCTCTGCTGATTGTTTAGTCATATGCATCAATAGTTATCAATCCTAATGATAACTTCTATTTTCTAAATCAAGATTAGATAGTGATTTGGAGTCACTGCGCTGTCTCAGAACGGTTTCTTGAGGAATTTTTGGTATCTCTTGCTTCCCGATTTTGGTAAAAAGGCAAGACTAGATTTAACCGCTTGCTAGCTTGTATTGGAAGCTCATAGTTTAGCTCCTTAGTTTATTCACTAAAAAGCAATGTATTATGAAGAAGCGAAAAGTGATTAACTACTGAAGTTTGAGCATGGGACTCTTGAATATGCACATGTTATGCCAATTCCAAAGTCAGTGGCCGGATGCCAGTTGAGGTGGGCTGCGGTGGAACTGAGCCACTGCTAAGTACTTCTGCAAATACAATCGTCTGTGCTGTGGAAAGCCGGTGTGCAGTGAATGCAGGTTATTGTGTGCAGGAGTGAGAGAACATGTAAATTGCTCTATATTGGTGTTTTGCTGGATTTGATTTTGAGATTTTATTGTAGAAGGCGGATGGGAATAGAAGAGTTAATTGTAGTAGGCCCTGTGTCTATAGGGATGTGTAGTTGCAAGACTTTCATTTAGAGCTGAAATAAACATTGTTGTACTTCAATGCTACCAGTAATATGCAGGCTCGTTGCCAGAGCTGTTGTAAAAGCAGTTGTACCGGCTTTCGTAAGAAGGTCTTGGAGGTCAGTTAAGTGTCTGCCTGGGACCAGTAAACCCTTATTACTGACCGTGTTGTGGAAGTAGGACGTACTAGGTCTTGGAGAGCCTACTGTAGTAGTATCAGTTGCAAACCATGGTATTCATGATATTGGCGGCAACGTGTATTACTGGAAACAGCTTTTTAGATGGCAAAGGGTGTTTAAAGATCTGGGAAGTCCGAGCTTGTCAAATGTTTCTATACTTTGGCCATCTTTTAGCCACTTTTGTTGGTAGTCTGCTGAAATAAATGGCTTCTTGATGGTGTGTTTCTCTTAAAGGGATCAGTTGATTAAAGTGTTTGTTAAAAATTCACTAGTCAAGAAGACAGGATTTCTAGGTGTTGCTTTTGATGTAACTTTAACAGAGCATTTGTGTGCTTGTATATGTCATTTTGAAAGGGGAAAAAGAAGCTTCCATACTTTCACAGCAACTGTACTTTAAAAATACCTATTATTGCCTATGGAGCGCTTTTTAACTGCGTCTTTTCACGTAAGAATTTTGCATTTCCTTTACAGTGACAATTTACAGTGAAACAGCATGCTTTATTTTTGGCAATCTTAAAAGGGCCTAAATTAAGATCTCTGACCTACAGCTGATAGTAAATAAAAGTCTTTTTGTTATAAAGCCTTTTAAAGTCGTTCCCTTTTTGTGTTAATTGATTAAAATATGTACTGTGTAGGCCCAGGTTCCTCTTGGTAATTGGATAAAATGAAACCACAGACTAGATACAAAAATCAACAATCATAACTTCCTTGTTGGAAAGGTTGACTGTTATTTTGATGGGCTCTGTTTGCCTGTTGTGGGCATGGATATATGTGTGTTCTAGCCCCAAGACCCCCAGGATTGACATCCTTCTTTACTGGGTCTGTCTGTCTACATGTTACAGAACAGATGGTTAATTCAAAAACAAGAGTATTAAAGCTGAGTAGCTAAATCTGATCTCCTAAAAATGAGGTTGCCAAAACAAGCTGCTGTATTTGATGTAGCTGCTGAATTGTTCTTTTATTTGATAGATACAAAGGCAAACCTCAGTCTAATGCCTAAATGCAAAGAGGTTGGTCATTTAAAATTTTTTTCCACTTTTAATTTCTCTCAGAACCTATAACATGAAGCAGTAAGTTGCTTACATATTGTGGGGCTCCCAGAAGAGAAAAAGCCTTATTTCAAATCCTTTTTTTTTTTTCTGGGCTTATCACTGTGGTCCTGGGTTTTAAAAGTAACAAAGACAAATTGCAGCAATGGAATAAGGATGACACCTGTTTTTTAACTTGCCATGATTTGCTTTCCCCCCCTCCCTGCCCATTTAGGTGGTCAGTGAAATGAGAAGAAAAAAGCAAATAGCAAATTGTTAGAAGAAAGGATTATTGTGTTTACAGGCAAATTCTTTCTTTTGTTGTCAACAAATAGGATAGATAATTTGAGACAGGTGTTATGCCAGAAGAAACCTTTAGATCATCTAATCCGACCTGCACACCACAGATCCAAGTTATCTCTGGACTGGGCCTAATAGTAAATGAATCTACAGACATGTGTACTGATACAAAAGGGATTAAAGCATTTATTTTCTGCATTCATCCTGTTGGGATTATTTCTTGGGGGCACCATTTCGCGCTAACCTACTTTCCTACTTTCAAATGAAACAGATAAGCAGACTGATGCTATTTCAGCCCTTGGGGGTTTAAATACTTACGATTCTTCTGTGAGCTGCTGAAAGTTACAGTCACTTTTCAGGAATCTCTGACCTTGCAATCCATTTTTCTATGGTGGATTGAGTATTTGATCTTAAAGAGAGTTTTGTATGTGACTTTTGGGGGCTTATTTTTCACTTATGTGATGCTGCAAGATGAGCTCATAATGCATGACATAAAGGTAGTTTGATCAATGTATAAAAGTTGGAGAAAGCAGTGAAGTTATTTGTGTATGCTTCTGCCTTGATAAATGCCTTAAAGTTAAAAAAAATTTCAGGCTTTCAAATCTTTATTTGCTTTTGCTGGTTCTTTTAATGTTTAACTCTGTGTATGAAAGGTGTCAGGCAAACAGGTGGAAACTGAATCCTTCCATCTGTTCGATCTGTACCACAAGTTTTGCGGGTAGAATTGTGCTTGCTGGGTAGGAATCTCAAATCTCAAATTCTTGTGGGGTAGCCTGCTATTTGCTGTAGAGAGGACGTTGCTTTACTTGACTGCATTTTTAAATGCTAGGCGAAATCTTGCTTTCCGTGGGGCTTTTGGGCTTTTCTTAGAAGAACAAGTTGGTTTTGGTTCTTTTAAAATTCTGCTTCTCCTAATTGGCCTCAAGACCCTTTTATTTCAGGGACTTCAACAGCTCTGTTGAAGCTATCAGCCATATCCTCAGGCTGCTGGAGGTGATGGTCGTGAGAAGGGGAGTAATTTGAAATACCATCTATTTGTCTGCTGATCTGTGATTAGGGCATAGGGTTAGATGTTCATACATCAAGTTTTTGCTCACAACTTGAAATGGCCCCTTCAAACCTGGTGAAAAGAACAAAGTTCAGGAACTAGAGGAACCTTGGCGAAGCTTGGAGAAAGCAATACATTAGGGAAGAAATTGGCAGAGGCACCAAGGTGTCTGAGAGCAGATGGAGTGTTGTCATCAGTTGCAAAATCAATGTAAATAGTTCCAGAAAATTACTCTTCCTCTGCTCTTGCCAAACACAAGGAGCGGGAGCCATAAATACCATTGGCAAATTGTTTTAGCTGCCAGTGAGCATCCTGCAGTTGTAATCAACAAGTTGGAATTCTCCCGTGCAGCACTAGGCAGTGGCTGCTGCAGAAGCATTGCATTAGTGGTGATAAAATACATCTCTTTGGTTCTTGCCTAAAGACAATGGATTTTTACAGTTTAAAAATCTCACAGTTCTGTTGCTATGCTATTCTGGTGGGTGATATCAACAATAAGAATGAGATTCCCCACCCCCCGCAGTGATTGTTCCTTGCGGTTGTGTTTGTATGGTACGACTTTCTTGTTTTAGTGTGGTTCAGCATTGGGCTATAAAGCAGTTATTTCATATGTATTACCATCGCATAACTAGTAACCGATCTGTCCTCCCAAATGCACAGTTTTGGGATACTGTCATGTTTATAAAATGTGTCTGGCCGGCTGCCACTAAATGACCATTGTGGTGCATGGTTTATAAGGGGATTGCTACCTCAATGAAAATGAGGAGCCGCAAGGCAGGATGAGTTACAAATCACTCATGTGTACAGCATCTGTGTCTCTCTTGAACCCTTGTTACCTGGGAAAATGAATGTTGGGAGCAGAGAGTGTAAGATGGAGAGTGTTTGGTTTTAAATTCTGAAATCTCTGTTTGTACTGATCCAAATTCCATTTCTATGGAAACTGGAACTTTAGCACTCTCGCTTGTCAACTTCAGCTGCTGGCTGGCTTTGGGGAGACTAAATTGTTCCCTTACACTACACCTTTCAGAATCGAGAGTCGTGTTGGTATATTAGCACCACATGTTTTGTGGAGACTGAGAAATTTTAACTAGAATTATTTCATGCATTTAATTTCTGAGAGGTGCTTAACTTTAACTGCTTACAGATCAGATATCTAAATGTTCAGAGCTCGTGCCAGGTTATCTAATTGTTGAATTGTCACGTACATAATGTATAAGATCATAGTTTCTTTCCTGATGAGGGTAGTTTCTTCATTATGGTGTAGTTCTACAGGTTATGAAGCAAACCCAGTTCTTCTATTAGCTGGCTGTGCAGTAATGCAGGTGTCCTCCCTTGCCTTGTACCAGCCATGGAATGCTGTGCATGCATCAGCTGCAGCAACAACTTACACCTGAAGACATCATGAATCTGCACTCTAACCGACCCTGGGGCTCAACTGCACCACCTCTTTATGAAAATTTTCTAAGTTCTGCTTATGCTCTTGCCAGCAAGACGGAGCTCCCAGGCCTAGTCTGCGTGGAGTTTATAATGGCAGAATGGCTATGCCAAACCCCGGGGGAAGTAGGTGAAGGCTTAACTTTCTGGAAGAAGCCCTGAAGGAACTGATGGCTCTCCCTGCTTCTAAGTGGAAAGGGGTTGTTGAGAAGATCATGTAGAATATAAAGAATGTACCACTATCTTGTGTTCAAGACAAGAGTTGATAGGAGAAACTTAGAATCCTTTGGTCAATCAGTGAGTGTTCTCTATCATGAGAAGGTAACTTGAAGCTTTGGCTAGTTAAGTGAAACTTTTGGTTTTTCCCCCTAATAACTTAGACGTACTTTATCAGTGTTCCATTTTCACTTAGAGTTGCTTCGGGGAGCATTATAATCACTGCAATTACTATTTGAAAGCAAGTACTCTTCATGGATTGGCACTTCTGTATTTCTGTAACTTACACCATTCATTTTAATGTACAAGAACATGACACAGTAAAAGTACATTGAACGTATGGGGAAACAGCATTATGTTAGAGATTTGTGGCCAGAAATGTGTTCGTTTACTCTTTCTTTGGTGTAAAATAGTAGTGTAGTAGTGCCTGTGTGGGCTATTAACTTGGTATATTTGGGTCCTGATTCTGCATGTAGAACAGCTTCACCAGAAACGCTGACGCCAGTTTGGCTTTCAACAGGTGCACTAAACTTCAACTCCTCTGTAGGTAGGTATTTGAGGCTTAAAATATTCAGTTGTCAGTCAGGGCAGGTGACCTTTTTCCACATAAGTGATGTATTCTGTGAGCACAACTAGCATGCAGGCTGTCCTGGATGTGTACGAACAGAAACAAGGTTGCAGAAAGAGCTCCTGTCAGTTTTTTGTGCCATAATATGGCCATTTGAAAGAACATAAACTGTTTTGGTAGGTAAATAGTACTACTTTTAAAATAAAAAAAGTTAAAACTTTCAGATTTGTAAATAAGCTACAGCAAGGTGCCATTTTGATTTCAAAAAATGAGTAAGGTGGTTCTGAAGCAGTGCCTGAGATCTTAACTTAGCAGAGATGTCTCTCAAACATCTAAGAAAAAATTGTTTGCAATTAAGAACTTAGATCTAATTTTGTGCGTTTTATGGTTTCTTTTACCTGACAGAAGTATCAGTTTGTTCATTAGTGTATTTTTTCCTTTAATGATCATGAGGTCAGTAAACTAAGTAGTATCAGGAGTGAAAAGGGAGAATCGTTTGATTTGCACATACTCTTCTGTCATGAGCTGAAATCTTCTGGAGATCTGTCTTCCTGCCTGGATTCCCTTTTTAATTCCAGATTTCAGTGTGCTTGCTTGTTTAGGTGCAACATAGCAGGCTTGTTTAAGGGGAGGTTGTCTTGGGAACCTGCAACATCGCTGCTGGGATGGCCTTGTCTGTCACTTCTTGAAGTAGGAGGTTCCAGGTTCATTCTAAAATATGGGGGACTCTTCCCCTGCTGTGATGCCTGGAATTCAGTTGGAATTTGCCAGAATAAAACAAGGAGCTGGTAGCAAAAAAAGACATGCATTTTTCTTAGAACATAAATACGGGGTTAGGGGAGAAGGAGCTGGAAATAACCATAATGGAATAATTCTGTTGCTACCTGTAAAGACTAGGTGTAGCTGACCTGCAGTTATATTTGCTTGCAAAAGAAGATGGTGACTTTGTATTAAGAAGTTTGCCTTATGTTTGAAAGGTGTTGCCATAATGATTAATTGGCAATGACTTTTGTTCTCTGTTCCAGCAGTCAGTAAGTCTAAAAGCTAAAGACAAGCTTTAAGAAGGTATACGTACAAGGTAAACATTTACTTTGGGAAAATACTCCCAAACTAACTGCAGCTAAAATGCAGAAACAGTAAGTAACCCAAGGGAGCTTCTAATCTTTTTTAAAATGTTACTTGAAGAGGTGCTTTAACATACAAAAAAACCTTTCTTCCTGCTGGTGTTTCTTATCTTGCACATGAATTTAAATGAATAAATACGAAAACCTCAAGTAAACTTAAGCACAACTTCTCTTCCTGTGTAGCAGGTGTTATTTAAATGGCCAAGCCAGGATATCTGTGTGCCCAGTCGGGCAATTATTCAGCTGCTGCTTATCTGAGTGAATAGGTTATTCTGCTGCTTGTTTCATCCCTGGTGTTCAGTTCTTCCATGATTACTTTACTTCTCTCCACTTATATAGGTTACAGATTTAAAGAAAAAAATAAAAAAAACCAGTAACAATAGAAAAGATGAGTATTATTGCGTAAAAGCCTTGTGTGATACAAGTGTATCATAACTGACTGATTCAAAATCTTCTGAGGTTTCGTTCCTCTCACAAGTGGGAATAATCTTGCATTGTTCTCACTCATTGTTTTCGGTCCATGTTGTACAATGGTCATACAGTTTGAGCATAACAGGTGATGTTTACGAGGGATTTTGTTATTTATGCTTTGTTCAGTGTATGTAGAAAGCTAAGATGCAGGTAAACAACTCCAGAAATACAGAAATGCTGAACTTTTTTCCTTTTTTCCACCTCCATGTAATATGTCTAGATAATAGACATAAACATAATCATATATAAACATAATGAACAAAATAAATAAGATAATGTGTTTTCTTGTGCTATTAGTCAGTTGTTGATACCTGTAAGTAGCTATCTCCTCCACCCAGAATCTAAGAGCTAAGATTCTCATTCATATCGTTCTTGGACATAATTTGCTTACCAATAGTCACACTACTTACATTATACTACTTATTTTTAGAAGACTCAAGGAGTTATGTTGTAATTGAATTACTGTGAAGAGTGATCTGACCCATTATCTAGCACATACTCAGTCCTGGTCAAATGGCTTTTAATGGCATTAAATAATAACCTCATTAGTACTAGGAATATACATGTTTTCCCCAGAATCATAGTTTGTTAAGAATCACAAGCACAGTCAAAACTAGCAGCATCTCATAGTCTTGTATAGTAACACAGCTGAATGCAAAGAGAAGCACTCGAGCTGCTCTGGGTCGTAAACAATCTATCTATCCCTAAAGTAGATAGAGGCTTGTACTTTGATTTTACTTTGTGTGAGGGCTTCATGTACTATGCTATCAGTGAAAGCAGACAAAATTAAAAAGCTCTTTCATGCCTCTTGCTTTTCTCTTGAACACATGCAAATGTTAGTAGTGGCAGACCTACAGTTGTATTTGCTTTCAGAAGAAGATGGTGACTTCTAACTCTCACCTTGAAGAGATGAAAAGCTCCTTTCGCTGAAGACAGTAACACCAATTCATTCACACCTTGGATTAAAAAACTTTTTGTCTTGGTGACTTAGCTCTAAATCTTATGTTTCCAAGACTTATGTAGACCATAAACCATGCTATGAAAATAACTTTCGGTTGGCTTTTTAACTAATATACATAAGAAGCCAATTCTGAAGTCCCTAGAATAGTAATTGTGGTTGGTTTATGAGCATACTTCTTAAACTGATGGATTTCCCCTGCACTCCTTTATGACAATGTACACTTCTATGTGTGTAGTTCCAGGTTTATTTCAGGCAATATGTATTTAATTAATGTGGTTGGCTAGTAGAATCAACCTCTATGCCCCAAATGATATTTCCTTTTGGTGTCTTAATAGCTATTCTGAGGTATTGTGTTCTATTATGTTTTTAATGTGAAACAATTCTTAATATTGATGTCAAGTCACTGTTTGGTCTGTTCTTCTCCTTCATAGGGCATACAGATCTGGGATTTTCCCTTTTGTAACTGCACTGTAACTTGCCTTGTGGGGTGCTTCATATTTGCTTTCACATGATGCAGCAGACCAAGGGCCAGCAATGTTGATTCTGTACTTTCAAGGGATGCCTGATTTGATGTGTATCTCATGTAAGCACAGAACCGGATTGCTTGTGGTTTACTACTTTCTGCTGCAAATGGAAATAAAATATTCCATCTTCCCCCTTCCTACTGCAACAACAACTAAAATAGGGTGAATAATGATGAACAGATCCTAATTTGCAGTTTATGCAATGAGCCATTTGGCTACAGCGTACTGATAGGCACACCTTTTGTGTTTTTTGAGATGGCCAGCATTTTGTTTAGAAGAATGACATACTGTTCTTCTACATGCTGCCCAGTGTTTTGCACATGGTTTAGGTTTAGTGATTTGTTCTTTATTTTGTCTTGCCTGCAACTCATTTTTCCCAGAAGGTATTCCAGAATGGAGTAGCTATGGGGAGAGATATTCATGCTTGTCAAAGACACCTCACTTGTACGGCCTTGGCGTTGCTGTCTGTGAAAGGCAACTCTGCAAGTTAAGAATGAACTGGTTTGCAGTTTCAGTAGTCATGGAGATCTGTGTCCAGCCACTTAGGAGGGCTGAGGTATATTTGGTGACAAACGCTTCAGTTACCTTCTCCAGCTTGGTCCTCTCTAGGAAGAGAAGAGCACCACTTTCCTTCCAATTTCTGTGACCTTCTCTAGAACATTGCAAGGTTCTCAGGTTGTTTCTAGGTGAAGCTTTTTGTAGGTATGTATTGCTGCAATTTTAAATGAGAATAGGTGGTGGTCTACGTATATGAGGAACTTTCTGAACTCTGCATTCAGTCTAATTTTTGTGTTTCTTTTTGGATAAAACATGCACAAGAGAGATTTCTTTTCTGGATACATTGCTTTATTTTGGTGAATGAGCTTTCAATTCTAAATGCTGCAAGGAAAGCAAATATTTGCCAGGGGAAATGATGGTGTAGTTGTGTTTTACCCTTCAGGTTTCCCTGTGAGGCTGCCATCTATGCCTCACACTTCATCTATGGCGAACCTGCTGCTATGATCAAGGGCTTTTCTAGGACATAAGATGCTACAATATTAAATATTGTGGAATTTTTGTGCATATATATATATATATAAAAATTATATCCAATGGATAATGCAATAATATCTAATGGATGATGTACTCTTATGGTCAAGTGACAGCAGTCTTGCTTTTATTGCGTTAGTCAGGTAATGTAAACCAATTTCAATTAATGTCGGGTAGGAAACAAGCTTGAAACAGAGTAACTTTTCAGTTGGGTTGCTACCAGCTTGCTATACTGGCAGTACTACTCCAAAGATGAAATAATTGTTGGTCTGTTAATGGCAAACTGCCAAGAAAATGCTGATTCTGATTTTAATGCATTTAAAAAACTTATTTATTAACAATTACTTAACAACATATTAACAATTACTTATTAACAATGCAGCTTTGGTAGCTTGGGAGGCTTCACTCTAAAAATTGTTTGGTTTTTTTTTAATTTTATTTTTTTATTTTGTTTTGTTTCCAAGAATCAAACATTAAGAATATGGGTTTTGGATTGTATGGGTTTGTTTTGGTTTTGTGGGGGGGGTTTTGGTGGGTTTTTTTGGTTTTGTTTGGGGTTTTTTATGAATATGATAACTTAGTGAAATGTATTACCTGTATAATCTTTTTTTTATTGTAAAGAGTTCTTTCAGAGGTGACTAACCAATGTTTTTGTCCTGTCTTACTTCCATCTTAAAAATATTTTGTGTAACAAAGAAATAATTGCATGATGATGCCTGGTCACTTTTTATGAAATCTAATAATTGCTCTCATAACGGGGTATTATGTCCTATGCAAAGTATGTGCTTTCCTACATCAGATTAATCTCAAGGGCAAGAAGGACAGAAATGACTGGAATAAAGACTAGAGAAATAAAATTTATATTTTCAAGTGAAAAAAAACCCAAACCAAACAAAACCAAGAAATGTCCTTTCTAAAACTTATCTGAGAAATTAAAGTGAATAATAAGGGTGTCTTAGCATATTAATGCTGGTGGGGTTTGATGTTTTTTCCTCTGCTACACATCAAATGTAGATAACTCTTGTTGGTCTTGATCCTTATCACTGTTGGACATAGCCTTAATAAATTTAGCTACCTCTTCTAAAGATCTGGACTACTTAAACTTTCATTCCTCTTCTGAAAGTTTTTCTGTTGAAACAGAAAAGTACTGTTTCACTCTGCTATTGGCTGGGTGGCTGTGGACAGCCCCTTTTGCCTTCTAGTCGAGAAGGCACAGCGAGTATGAGCATGCATCCAATGCGTGGGGAGGGTGGGACTCCTGATGTGTTTTGCTGAAGACTTAGATTTCAAAAGCATCTCTTCTTTCCATCAATTGAAAAGTTGTTCCAGGTTGTATAATGCTTTGCTGTCTAGGTGAACTCCTCTGCTCTAGCTGGGAGTGCGTCACTTTCCTGCTGTCACTGGTGCCACTGGGCTCTTGCATCTGCCTGGTGAATGCTTGGAAAAAAAGCTAGTTTCTGCCTTCTGCAAATACCACCAGCACAGTGGGGTGAGGAGATACCTTAATTTCTGAAGTAGCATGCTCTCCACATGCCACGTAAAATCTTTTTTTTTCTTTTGTGCAGTGTTGTAGAAGCTGTGGGTCAGCTATTAGATTTTTCCATCAATTCTAGCAGTCTATTACTTGTGGTAAGGGAAAACTTGCTCCTGAAAATGCTGATAAGAGGCTGTGCTAAGCAATGAATGCAGTCACATTTGATTTCTGTGTAGCACAGGTTTGAAAGCGGTGGTCTTACATTGCTTTGTTTCTTGTTGTTTTTTCCCCTCATTTCACTTCTGAATGCCTTCTGTGAAAGTTCTTAAAATCTTATTGAATGCTTTGCCAACTACATTGTTCTAGTCCTTTTTTTTTGTAGAATTATTAGCTTTCCTGTGATAATCATATCATACATACAGAATTATTTGAAAACTACTTACCTGGCCTTTACATCTCTTCTTTTTCTTGCAGTCATGCCAGCCTCGCAGATCTGAACTAACACAAAGAACAATTAGCTACAGTGTTCCTGAAAGAAATTTGGCAAAGGAAACTAGTACTGACATAAACTGTTAGATTTTGGGAGCAAAATACGTCTTTTAGGTAAGTTAAAAGTGCTTCTGCCCAACAGTGTTACCCATGCTTTCTTTAGCACAGAGCATCCACTTCGCAAGTCAAGATTATTAAATAGTGTTGCTGCCCTTGTAGCTGGTTTGTGGAACTTTACTCCAAAAATTACTAATTAGCAGTAGTTTCAGTTAAACTCTGGTACTGGAAATACAGAGAAGTCTCAACACAGGCAGTTGGTGCTATGGCAGAAAAACGCTTTTCATTCTAAAATACAGAATTATTTAGCTGTAGTCAATCAGGAGAAAAATCAGTCATTTTTTGTGCTTCTGTCTGCAAAGAAAATGCTTAATCACTGCAGCTGAATTTAATATCACATGCAACTGGTGTATTATATTATAAAAAGAGCTATAGGTTGATACTTTTCTCTTTTGTGGAGCTGAATAAAATTTTCATTGCTATAGGTGTATTCCTTCTTTCCAAATGAAGAGATTGTCTGACCTCGGACATCTTCCAGCAATTATAAACAGCAATAGTTAGTAAAGATGTTTGAATGTCAAACAATTAAGATGTCATTAATGTATTGAAAAGTGGCCCATTTTCTAGCTGTAAAGTGGTATTTTCACTTAATATTTGGTTAATCTTAGAAACTGTCTAAATGTGCTTTAAAGCTTTTGATAGTTTTAAACCGTAACCACGCTAATACTAAGTCAAATGAGTTGGTGCATTCTTAACATAATACTTAATCCTTAATATTAATAACTGAGTCGTAGCTGTGTTTTTTCACAAAGCATTTATTTAAAGAGGAAGCAGTATAGATTGGTGGGGCATCAAGAAAGCACACAACAGAAGAAAAACAAATGCAGACTCCCTGGGGATATCTGTACTCTTTCTTCCTGATGGAAGTTTAGGTGCCTATATGGCATTTCCATAAGGACCTAATATGTGAAATATTGCCCGCTTAAGGGCATTATTGAGGCTCTTTGTGGGCGTTTCGACTCCCTACTTGATTTGGAAATGGATGCTATCAATGGGGTGATTACTGTTTTGTGCTGGTCTCTTTGGAGGTAAAATTGTCTTATGTCACTGTGGGAATTAGCGTAGGGAAGAAGGAACTGGACAAATTAATATTCAGTATGTCTTGAGTAAATATAAAAACCTTTGTGTGTGAATTTTTTTGTTTGGCTCACAGCTACAGAAGATCATAAACTAGAAATCAGGGAGCATTTAAAAGTACAGCAAAACATTGTGATCAAGTGATCTGTGTAAGTGATGAAAAGAACAGTGAGGAGGTGGAATAAAAGCACCTTCTCTAGTGTGTAGTACACCAGTGATGTAGGACAACTACAGATTTCTTTGGAAATGCCATCAATACTGCTCACTGCTCCTTGTTGCTCTTGCAGCGTTATAAACCGCTTTAACCTTGGAAGAAGTGAATCTGAATTATGGGTAAAGGCCTACTGATGGGGGGAAAAAAAAAGAATGGTATTATAAGAAGAGGGGATAGAGGTGGTGAAGTATCCTTCAACCAGAGAAGTTACCTTCTTGGAATACAGGGGTGAAGTACCTGTCTTATTACATCATCTCTGTAGCATTTCAAAAGAGACTTGAGAGACTAAGGACTGTGACACGCTCAGTTACAATAGTTTAACAAGCTAATACGCATCTGCTGAGCTGTGGTAACTTTGTGCAGGTTCTTAACCTGTTCTCATTCAAGTTAAAATGCTTTAGTATAAACTTCTTTGCTTGACTTTAAGCTAGTATGTTTTACCTCATACTTAACAGAGGGCCAAATCTGGCAACTGCTAGCTCATTAACGCTCTACCTTCTTAAGCTTGGTGTTTGTCTCGATGCATAGCAAGTTAAAGTCATTTGGAAACTTCAAACGTCTTTAGGTTAAGTCTTTGAATGTGAGCCTGTAACCCTTTCTAATCTGCCTTTTTAATGAAAGAAGTCCAAAGAAATCTTGTCCAGTGTTCCTGTAATTCATACCACGGTTCCACTGTGAAACTGCTTGTGGTTAAGCTGTTAAACTCTTGCTGCAGTGTCTACGTGCAGTTGGGAGCCTTTACTCTGGCCACTATGTGAGATGGGATGCTAGGTTAGCTGAATATGTGATCTGACCTACAGCTAACTTTTCTTGCGTCGTTACTGGAAAAAGGAAGCAGTAAGGTAGACCTCCTCCCTTAACTCCTTGTTTTGAAACCTTTAGGCCAGGGAGAGTTCAAACACTGGCTTCAGCCCAGTGCTGGCTGACAGGCCGGTGCTATGTCCAGTTGCATATTACCTTTAGCAGGAATTATATTTGTGATCTCAGTTAAATTCTTCTTCTATCAAGTTCTCATTGTCTTCAGTTGGAGCAAGGCCAGCATCTTGTATGGCGTAGTGACCATGCACACACAGTATCAAGGACTCCTTTCTAAAAGAGAAGAGAAAAATAAAGTGCAACGAGATAGGAATGAGTGTTTTGAGTAACAGATAGGAGCTGAACAGGGGAACAATGAATCAGACCATTGATGCTGCTGATATTAGCCAAAAATGCTTGAAGCATATTGAAGGAAGATATTGACTCTAAAGTAGTAAAGCCAGATAGATCTATCAGCTGGGAAATGTTTTATCTTCATTTTCTCTTTGTTGTTGGAATCTGCTGAGTTAAGTCCATTTGCAGTGAGGTTTACCTAGTGAAGGAATAGGCTGATTGGTTTGTAAGGAAGCATGCAAGCAAGGATCTTGTCTCTCTCCTCCAATTTGAAAGACTTTTCAGTAGGGGTAAGCCCAGACATTAAACACTTACTGAGCTGCTTATAACTATACCTGTATGTGTTTTGCTCTGGTGGGGGGCATGGGAGGGAAGTTGTATATTTACTAGTGGTCTGTTTCCAAAGTTTTGCAATATCAAATGCTGGTGTAAGTCTTGCTTATAATGCAATATTTGAGCTGGCAGTCATGGGAGAACAATCCTATCATGGGATAGCTCAGGTCTGGGGGTACCTTTTTGTTCAAGTAATTTCATTTGTTTCCACTTGGTATCTTAAGATCCTTTCATACGAAGCATAAAAGGGGAAAAATACACATTTTCCTCAAATAATTTGCAGAGGTAGGCAGTGTACTGCAGCTTTGTGATGAAGAGTTTGGTCACTACGGAACTCTTCTACTCATAGTTTGGTTGTTTCTATGTCACAACCGTCTAGTGTACTTGTAGCACTACTGTTTGGATGTAGTAGCAAGATAGTATTTTTAAATGGGTTGGGATTATACTTTTCTTTTTCTAGAAATAAGCCGTGCATCTCTTACGCTCTAAAAGCCTTTTAACTCTTCCTGTAGTCTTTGTCATTTTCAAAGAAAGTCAAAACATCCTGTTCAGCCTCCTTTGTGTCTGGTATTTGCCATTTCAAAAATTCTTTCATTGTTTGTGAATGTTGGTTTTGAAAATATGCACACATTGCCATTGACTATTTTAAGTTTTGTATGTAGATGGATTCCATTTACCCTCAAGGAAGAAGTTATCCTAAGGCCTTAATTAGTTGTTTCTTGATTTTTTTTTTCACTGAAATCCTGGAAATTGCAAGTGAGGGCTCATCAGAATTAGTGTAATTTGCATGGGATCTGAATCACTGTTAACTAAAAACATCTCCAAATCTTGGGATACTAATTTCATTTCTATTCTGATCTATTCCTCTCAGCTGTATGCTGGCTGAGGAAGAATTAGATTTATAATACCTTATCAAAAATGTTTGCAATTTTACAAACAAATAACTAGGTTTGGGGAGGAGGGGAGAGGAATTTATTAAACCAGGTCTGGATGTAGTTGAAAAAAGAGCTTTCATAAAAACACAAAAAAGTTGGCGAAGTAGTGACTCATCAAAATAAACAGACGTATTTTCATATATTAGCAGATCTGGACGGCATATTTTTTGGCCACTTAGCTTCAGGTCTCCCTTGACTGAGCAGTACTCTGAAGCCGGTGAGGATCTTCAGATCCCAACGCAGATTCGGGGGTGGATGTTTGGAACTGCTTCTTTCACCCCCCTCTAAAGGTCTTCACACTTCCCCTGAGGGGTGGCCAGCACCTATTGAAGCCTCATGCGTTCCATGAAGCATGTTGTTGCGGTGAAGGAGTAAAACTTTCCGTGTGCTGGTATTTACATGTTGGCACGTTAACATTGCAGTACATCTTTACAGCATGCTTGCCTCATGAATATTTGCAGCTTTTTGGCTTTGAACTGCAGAAGTTTGATTAACAGCTGTAGTGCGTGTGTACCTCCCACATCTTGTTACAGTGCATGCGACCTTTTCAAAGGGAATTTGGGGGGTTTGCTGGCCAGTGCTCTAAATCAAGAGAGAAACGTTGCCAAAGAAGTCTGAAAACAGCATAACAGACATGATAGGCTTTATTGCTGCTTTTCTCTTTATCTCGATTCTTTCTGTTTGTTCTGCTAATGGCAGCAGGATCTGAATCCTGCTTTTGAACTTTGAAGAAAAGCTTTCCATGTAGAAAGCATGTTGAGCGCTTAAAATTAAATGGTAAGTCTGATGGTCCTCTACCAAAAAAAAGTAAAAATAAGTAAGTGGTTGTTCAACTGTAAGGAAAGGTCTTTGAATATGTGGTGACTTCTGCCTTGGCCTGACTTTGGAGTTAATGTAAGGACTTCATTAGTCAGTTAGAAAAATCTAAAAAAGAAAGGATTTCCTGACTTGAAGTTCTCATGAAGAAAAGGCTTTGGAGGTATGAGGGTTGTCTCTATTTCCACTGTTCCAATGCTTGGAGAGTCTGGTTAGCCTAAGCTTTATTACCTTTATTTTCACTTTGCTATACAACGTACTTTTTAACCAATCCATTACCTTCTTTATTGTAACATACCTTTTTGTGGTTACTTTCTTTTTTTATTTGACCTAGTAACCTTGAGCAGTTGTCTATAAAAATAGCTTCTGCCTCTCCCCCATCTCATACCTTGCATTTACCCAGAAGTGTATATTCACTGATTTTTTTTTTTTTACCTTTTTCAGAGAATTAAAGTAGTGAATGGTATAACTTGTTTTAACGTTTTCATTATAGCCACAGTTAATTATTTGCATTTAACAACGACAGTAGTTTGAGATGTGAAGTGATTGATTTAAAAGTGACAGCACCAGCCCGTACCATAAGCTGAACTTAGAACCTCTTACAGGAGAGCAGAAGCAGTGAGCTAATAATCTGCCAGGTTTGGTTTTATTTTTTCATAGCAATGTTACACTTATGAAAAGTGTAGTAACTTGTGATCCGTCTTAAACTTCTGCTTAAATTAATGCCATCTACACGCATTTAGAGTTTGTTTAGCTTCATAGAAATATCTTCAGGATTGGGTTCTTCCCCCTCCACTGTAGGCAGAATATATTGAGATTTTTCTCTTTTTTGCCTTTGAGATGAACAGCCTGACATTTTTCTCTAGTCAATTACTAAACACATCTGATTTTTCTGTACTTTTCGAGTCAGGATCTTTAAAATTAGCCCTGTGGTTTTTTGGTTGTTTTTGGTTTTTTGCCCCGAGTGAGTTAAGATGTAATTGTCATCCTAGGTCATTTAAAGACATAGTCATCTTGTTGTTGCGAACTAGGAACTAAATCCCAGACATGTTTTTATTAATTGTAAACCTAATGTAATCTTGGACTCTAAAGTGTTGCTTTCTTCTGGGTTACTAGTGGCCTTTTAAATGTTGACTTCTGTTGCCAATGACACAAATTAAGTTTTGTAGTAGATAAAGCAAAACTTGCTATTTACCTTTATACTATCAAATAAATAAATTTCAAAGACTTTAATGGCATAAATTGCCTCTTGGGCATTTCCTAGTGGGTAGTAATTAACTACCAGTAAGTGTCTAATTAGAGGTCATCATTACTTCTGAAACTGTAGTGGGAGTCTTGATTGCTTTCTACAAGGTTTCTCTCCTGTCTTTACTGAGACAAATGCTATGGCTTTACTTACCACTGTTTGAGATGGAGGTAATGGCTTGTGATAGAGAAATAAATTTTTCTCCATCTCTCACATTTGTTTTACACTTGCACCTATGCAAGGTCCAAGCGTACTTGAAATTCATTGCACTGGGAGGATTGCTTCCAGAGGGTTGATTAAACTTCTTTTAAAGGAGGGCAGCAAAACCAGCAGAAATCAGCTTTCTGTTTGTCTTCCATTGACTCGTTGCTAATTGCAAGGAAAGAAAAAGGTAGTTTGGATTCTATTGACTACATAATGAAGTAAGAAATTAAAGCTCCAAAGAAAAAGAAATCTGTGATTATATAATAGCAGTAGCTGTTAGAAAATGTTTATTCCTTTAATTAGTAACAATTAAGAAATGGTGTATTATAATCCCACTAATAACATTTCCTGACATACGGGGAGGGGGGACATGATGACACAGGACACACAGATGTTGGTTGAAGGTCTGATGGAGGGCACTCATTTTCAACAAGGACAACTGCCTGTGGAGGAAGCTAGAAATCTGCAAGCTTTCAGGCCCAACTCTGCTCTCTGCAGGTGCCATCTGTGGCTGGTTTTACAACCATGAAATGCATAACAGCTGTATACTTCAGTATTTTACCTATTATTACCCAGTGTGTACTTTCAGTTAGAGACATTTGGAGTTTATTGTATAGAAGCCGACTATTTGCAGACAGAAGTTACCTGGAAGAGACTGCTACTTAACAAACTTGCTGTATTACTCTTCCACTGAAATTGAGTTACTTTGAGTGTGTTCCAACATATACAACGAAATGACATGTTGTCTTCTACTTTTTCATGTGCATCAGCACAAAAAACCCTAAAATAGTGAGGTTTTTTCAGAACTACTTTTGAAATAAAGATCTCTTAACATATTGATGATAACATAAAGTCTCTTTGGCCCTTGAGCACTTTAACTTTGCCTTGTCTGCAAAAGACACAACCAAGAGGTGGCCTTTCTGGCGTTTTTCATGACTGGAAATTTTTTGTCTTGGTGTAGTCCTTTCCTTGTAGATGAACATTGGCATGCACAGGGAGGAATTCACTGGCTTTTTTTATCCTCTTAGCAGTGGTGAGCCATACGAAATAGCTTGCACTGTAGTTTCATTAGCTTTTGTGTATTGCTGGACTGTTAGTTTGTGAGCTTTTGGTTCTCATAAATCTGTGTTTGATTCCTGACCCAGTTCACTATAAACTGAAGGGAGCCATGTGGGACAGGAAGAAACGGAGTGGGTAGGGAGAATGGTACAATCTTTGGCTGGAGAGCTGACTTCTGCTTTAAAGTGTGAACGGAACTATGTGTATTTGAAATAGGGAAAAGATGTGTTTGTGGAATCACATGTGAAGGCTGTAGTGCACTGCATGCAATGTGGCAATCACAAAAGAAAGCACTGCAGGCCTTTAGAGAAGGTGCAGGTTTTCTCTCTCTCCCGCCAGTTTTTGCCGCTACTGTCTTAAGTGCTTCACTTTGTCCTGTGCAATTCTAAGAAGGCTGGAATCGGGGCGTTATTGGGAGTGACTTATAACTCTTTTTGCCAAGGAAGGGTAATTGAATTTAACCTTTAAACCCTCTGGGAAATCAGTGGTTTGGATGAGAACTTTCTTGTGTCTAAACGGTTAGTTGGAAATGCAGAGAGATGTCTAATGTTCCTGCTAATGTTCAAGACAAAACTGACTTGAAACTGGATCTTTTTTGTTTGTTTGGGTTAATGCTAAACTTAACCAATTTGAATTTACAAATAATCTGCAGTGACTGTTTAATTCTGATATCTCAATTATTTTCTGTTCCTGATGTAGATTCTGCAAACTAACTTACCTCAGTGCTCATATAAAAACAGGCTAAATCATCATGCAAAATGATGCTGTGTAAACAACCCGTGGAAGCAGAAAAGAACAGCCTTTGCTTGCAAAGATGACAGCAGGATTTTTTAAAATGGAACAGGCTCTCCAGAATTGACTGTAAATTACTATGATGTGGAAATAGAAATTGTCTGACAGTGCCTAAAATGTGAAGAATGGTCATCTCAAGAATTGTAATACCAACTGTTTGAGGGAACTGAAGGGACTCTTGGATTCTGTCTGTGTTGCGAACACAGGTCGCATGCTAAACTACTGCTTTGCCACTAGTTCAGTCATTATGCTGGCTGGGACACATGCTCAGTGACGAAGGAAGAGGAATCTGGTTTTATTCTTCGTTAGTTTTACATGCATGCATGCCCTTAACTACACTAATGCAAGTAAAACAGAATCTTATTCCAGCTTTTTTTCAGTTACTGTCAATCAGACTTATCCTTAAGGAAAGAAAATAAAGCAAATGCCACATCGTTGTGCCACCATTTTTATATGCTACCAATGTGCTACCATTTTTATGTCGCCTAAATACCTGGATGACTTGTCCAACTATACTTTTTCAGAGATATGCATGGTTAATGCACGTGTTTTAACTTGAATTGTTCTTTTAAAATGTCTTCCTATGGTTCTAACTGCTAGGATTAATAACAACAGGAGCTAACTCAACACACTTTCTGGTAACCTACAACCCAAACAGGTCAGTGGATGTGTGAATACCAGACCTAATCCCGATTTCTGCTAAATACCACTTGACTGTATTACCTCAGTCTTTTTCTCTTTTTCTTTAAATATGCTTTCTCATACATGCTTTTCTGAGAATCAGTGCAAAATATTTAGTCATATGTAGGCAAGGCAAGAGTGTGATGCTGTTTGAAGAATTAATAGTCAAGGGTGAAACCATACAGTTTGTTTCAAATGATAAGGCAGGCATGTAAAGTGATGGAGCTGCTCATTGTACTTCAAATCTACAGAGCAGACTTTGGTTGATCGTGAGCAGAAAGGACTATCAGCAAAAAAGAAATGTTCAACAGCAAAGCAAATTCTTGCTATGACTTCACACCTTCTCTACTGCTGTGTTGGGTAATTGCCTTGTGAAGTGAGCATGAATGCATCTAACTACAGCAGTATGGCCAAGGCAGTGTTTTCTAAGGGAGGTCTCTGATCAGCAGTCTGCAGGAACCTTTGCACTTCTAAGACTGCTGAAGGAAGCAGACAAAAGCATGCCTCCTATCAGTAAGTATAACGTTGCAATGCCTGCTGTCTTAAGAAAAAACTTGCTGACAAGAAGAGAAAATTACCCTTTGCTGTTATTATAGTATTCTTCCAAATGGAGTCGCACAGAATGTGCGAGTGGATGAGGGAGTAGTGTAGTATGTGCACAGTCTGTGGATGAGTCTTGATGGCTCTCTGTTGTATCAGCATGCCCCTCTGATCTTGGGTTAATTGTTACAGTGGGCTTTAATGATGGGTATTGCCAAGTAAAATGTTAGTAGTTTGGAGGAAGAAAAAATAATGTGCCCTACCTGTAAGTGTTCTACTTTACATGATGATGTCCTCTTAGCTTATGTGTTGGGGCTCTCTTGAATATGTTGTTTAAACAAAAAGAAAATAAATCACTTCAAGTGCTTTTCTTTCCCTTTTCTCAACAACTGGAATTTTAAAGGTTTAAAACTGTATTAAATGAACTCAAGCCGGTTGTTCCTGGAAAGCAAAGTATGGAAAGCAAATGCCCTTCACATACTTGCAAGGAGATAACTGACAGGCAGAACTCTTAAGAACATGGTGAAGACTGTTTTTTTTAATATCAAGCTGCTTTATTATTTTCATTTCACTCTTTTTGGTTTATGTATCAACATGATTTTTGTAGCACTTGCTTTTCAGCACTTCAGTAGAGCTTAAAGAACTAGGATACCATGTTTGTGGAGTGAAGAGGGAGTAATTTAGGGTTGGATTTGAAGAGATTATCATCCAATTTTTTTCTCTTCCTGAGAAGAGCTAAATAGTAGTAACAAAGAGGCGACTTCTTTTCTGACTGATGTAGAAAGGGATGTTAATGCTGTTGTTCCTGCTAACGCAGGATATGGTTTAAAAAACAAACACACACAAAATTACATGGGAATCACAGATGTAGGCTGCTTGCTCAGATGTGACCACAGGCTAGTGGTAATGCAGGCAGGACTTGAGATGAGTGCTGTAGACAAATTGGACACAAGCAGATGTGGGACTGAATGATGCAGTGAAGTGAGGGGTTGGGTGATTCCTCTGGCAATTCTGTTTGAGGTATCAGATTGCTCTGGGGAAGAAGGGGAATAAATTTTTTTGATCTTGCTGTGGCTGGCTACCTCCTACAGTCTACATGCAGTGAAGACATAAACAAGTTGATGCTCCTTATATTCTCCTAATAATGTGTCTTATTTCCAGTTGGAATCAGTCTTCTTCCCATAGGTAAGAGCAGTAGCCAAAATAGGCTGATACAGATACTGCTACTTTGGGAGCACATGCTGTTTATTAATAGGGTCAGAAAGGACAGAATAGTGAGCTAGCAGGAGGGAGAACTACCTTCTCTCCACTGGTGTACCCCTAAATTTTCTTGTCAGCCTTTCTTATATTCCATTTTGACATTTGATGTGAAGACACCATCTCGCACCTGCAGACCTTCATAGCACAGGCTTTTTAATGAGACTTCAAGCAAGGATGCTGCTTGCACTAACTGATTTGTCACAGGGAAGCTTTTTACTTGCCAGGAGCTGTATACCAATCCCTGATTTATTTTTACATAGGTCATTATATAGCTGCTGAAGGATAACTTTTGATTAACAATGATAAAAGATAATTGGGACCATCTGACCTAGATGTGGCAGAAGGCCTCCCTAGCTCACAGTACCTAATCTTCCTCACTACTCTGTCCAAAACAAACATATACCTTTCACCACTACCTCAAGGCATTTACAAATCCATCTGTAACTTGGGTATGATGGTGTATCTTTTTAGATTGTGACCTCAAGGCTAATAATTCATAGTGGTAGGCTCAATGTGACGTCTGCAGTCTTTCAGAATTGTCATTACCTTGATAGAAACATAAGCTAACATCGTGTATCTCCCATTATCCCAAAGAACTGACCAAAACATTCTGCCTTGTTAAATCTACGGATGTGTCTCCTTGGAGATAATGACTCAATCTTTTGAGATTCTTCTTTCCATATTTTTTTCCTTTATAGTTAATTGCTACTTAACTTCAACAAAGACAGAGAGGGCTTTCATTTTAAAGATTTCTTGCTTGTAATCAAGGATGCTGCTTTCCTGTATTTAAAAAAAAAAAAAGACTTTTGAAAAGCCAACTTCATTCCTTTTTTAATGCTATTTCTCCATAAGGTCTTTTTCAGTGTCATAAACTGCTTCGTGTTTCTCCTGAACTTCCTTTCAACAGAGGATTACTTTGGTTCACATGAATTGGGGCATAGTTTTGGTCATCTAATAAGCTATAGAACAACTGTGAAGAAAATAAAACATGATTTAAGGTAAAAAGATTTGTTACTGTGCCAATCCCATTTTCCTTCCACGTGAGTGGAAAGGTCACAGTTGCTTTAGAAAAGTGTGAGTGAAAGAGACCACCTGAGTTTGAAAGTAATTTCTTGTTCTTCCCAATCCTCCTCCTGCACTGCAGACTATTGAGTAATAAAAGTTTAGTCAAAAGAAGTTTTGGGAAGAACCATCAGTGGGAACAGATCCTTGAAACAGAAATTTTGCATTTTCATATTCTTTAAAGTGGTGACTGGCGTGTCAACCTTGTTCAGTTTGCTGTTGTTGGTAATGCCATCATATACTTGGATGATGAACTGTCTTTGGTTCTGCCTTCTTCCATCGCCACTAGGAAGCCCCTTTCCTCTCTGCTGGGTAGGCTCCAAGGTGTGATGCAAGTAGTTGCTTGGGATAGACAGGGATAATAGACATGATATGTTTCAAAGCAACATCTGAGAGTACAAGAAGGGTCTGTTCAAAAGCTGTTGCAAGCAAAGAAAGTTAGGTCTTTGTTTCCTCTGTCATCTTTTCTGTGCTCTTGAATTCTCAGCCTCGTACCCTCTTTGAGCCTATTGATCAAACAGGAAGAAAGGGAGTGCTTTACCATACATCCACTTTTTCTTTATGTGCTTGCCCAACAGTGTATGTGTATTCTTTATGAACAGATTTTTACCCTGCAGCAGCGTGAAGCTGGCATACTCCTGTGCCCGCTGGCACAGAGCAGCAGAACTGAAGCTGAGCGGAGTCTCAAGTTTGTTTGGTTTGGTGAAGCAATGAGCCTGCTTAGGTTTATTTTTAATTCTCTTCTCCCTTCTTCCACAGGAGAGGGGGATCTTCCCACCTGCAAGAAAAGGAGTTTCCTACCTACAAGAGCTAGAAATCTTCTTCTTCTTCTTATGCTTCCTCCCTACTGTAGAGTTCCTTGCATGTGCAGTGTTTATTTCCTCATGATCTCAGAATGGGATGATCACCTGCATGATTTTACCAGTTTGGAGACACCAGACAGATTATGTAGCCTGTTGTGGGGGAATTGGTCATCTTAGTTCACCTTCTCTTAAAAGAAGTTCTTCCTTTCAGCTGCTTGTGGCCTACTTCTGGCATTTGCGTGTGTGCATCTCCTCAGAGCCTTACAGGAATAGAAATTACTTTTAATGTCTCTCTTGTTCTACCTACTTCCATTAATTAAAAAAAAAAAAAGGAGCTTTTGTTATTTTGTTTCTTCATACAGTATGCTAGGGACCCTAGGCAGCAATTTATACTGTATACCTAGTAATAGATTCAATAAAGCTGGACCCCTTTCTTGTTGGCTTGACTGATTTCTCTCTATTCCTGTGTCTTTTTGCCTTTAAACATGTCAGGATCTCCTTCTACAAGTAGGTACTGGAATTGGGGCTCCAGTCTACGAGGCTGCAGTGTGAGAACAAAGACGACTTTAGAATTTTCCTTGGGACTTCCATAAAATAAAATATATAAAACATGTCCATTAAAATGTCTGGATTGATGAAGGGAAGGGGAAAAAAAAGTCCTTTCCTCCAACAGTGGCTTGATTAATGGATTTATTGTTTGTACAGATTTTGTCAGGAAGCCATATGGCTTGAGGAGAACAAAGAGGAAGTGGCTGATGTTGAGAATCTGATTTAATAGGGGTCCCGAAGGACAGAATGTGGCTTTTATCCTTACTCCTTCCCACTCAGTTTGCAAAGTGGTCTGAGAAGAGCTTTAGTGCTTCAACGGAGCCAAAGATAATGCAGCTCTGTTTGAGTGGAAGTGTCGGTCCCTACTGCTGGATCAGCACCACAGCTACTCCATTCTCAGGTTAAAAATCCACTGTTCTTTGCCTGTTGTGTAAAGTATTCCGGAGTAGTTAACAAGGAACAGTAACTGAAATGTTTACTACTTGTATCTTGGCAGTTGATCAGTTTGCAATAGATGAAGACAACTTTAGCATCTTGAAACTGAGCTCTTATGGTTTGGGGTGAGACAATATTTCTCTTCTCTCTACCCTTCCTTCCCCCAGCAAAATTCAAGCATATACATCTCTGGATTAACTGAGTCACCATCTGTAACCAGATCTATTTTCCTCATCTAGCATGTGTATATGGGGATGGATAAGTAAGTGGGGCTCAAGCACCGATGAGTTAACCTGATGTGGTGGGTTAAAGGAATGTTCAGCATTATCTATGACTGTTTGACTCTAGTTATGACTACGTGGTGAATAAACCCGAGTAGAGAATCTAAAGCAATGTTCTATAATGTAACTGCAAGCAAATACATTAAGGATATTTAACAAGCACTTCTTCCTTGGATGAAATTACAGCTTCTCAGCTGAGAGGAATAAACATGCCAAAAACTGGTTATGGTCATTTTGGAGCTAAAGTAAAAGGCTCATGTGAACCGTTAAGAATTGTTAGTGGGTCCACAGAGTAGAAAGCATGAAACATCACTTCACAAAAACATATTCTGACAACTCAAGAGTTTAATGAATACTGGTTTGTGAATGAAAGCTACTACATATTCAACTGGTGGTGGTGAAAGCAATTTGATATTTGCCTGAGATCTCTGGAGCTCCTGAATGTCTCATTTTGAAGGTTTTGGCCATAATGAAAGAAGTAATTACTCCTATGGGGCTTCGATGCATAGTGCGTGTGGTCTAGTATTTTATAACAGGCCAGTCCTTTCTTTCTGGATCTTTAAGAGGTTTTTGTTGTTTTCTGGATCCTTATGACATGCTTACGCTGGAGTTGGTGTTTATTGAATCTTTTTGTATAGCTCTGACAGGTACTAGGAGAAAAACAGTTTGTCTTGACAAAATTCAATGGCTGACAACAGTGGAAGAGGAGACACTAAAAGGCTAGAGAAGTTTTCCTGATTTAGATTGATTCTTCTTTGCTTCTGTCAAACTATAAAGTTCCCATTTAGTGTTACGCATAATAGATACGTTCCTTTAAAATATTATTCAGAAAGTCTTTGGTGAAGGCTTAAAAATAACCACTTCTCACATGTTCTCGTTGGCTATGACATAGTATTAGGCAATGTTTCTAAGTCTGTCACAATGATGCTGTTAAACATCGTTGTAGTAAGCATCCCTTCCAAGCTGATTAATATTAGTTTTAATCAGCAGTTTGGGATTTGTTACCCTTTGCCTAGTTTGACTGTTTGACTTCTTATGCATGCATTGGCCATGATTCACTACTTTAAGGGAGTCAGGATATGCAGTTTGAGAGCACTTGGAGGTTTTTATGTCTGGAAGACCTCCAGTTTTCCTTAAAAAGAAAATTAGGAAAGAAGATTGTTTCACAATCTCCTATATTTACAATTTAGCAGTGGTAGATGCTCGTGACTACCTAATACAGTGCTTGGTTTTTCCTGATGTTCTGGAAAGCTGTTGAAATGTTGTTTACCACACTTATTTATAGCAGGAAAATGTCACACCAGGTGTAAGTGGTAGCAAATTGAGTCCAGTATTCTACATTTCTTTTGAACTAATTTTTAAAAAATAAAATACTACTTTTATGTAGCAGGCTGTTATATACCATATCTATAGGTGCTAGGTGAACACCATTTTTCCGAAGCATTAAAGGGAGGAGGGGGAATAGGACTTTACCCTCAAGAAGGTAGTTTTACTAATGTATAACAATGTTTCAATTTTTTCTTCTAGCACCTGACCTTGTCAGCAGAGTTGACACCAACGCCTGGAGTAGCAGATTGCGCTAGGCCCACTGCATAAGCAGACGTCTCTGTCTATCTTCATCTACAGGTAAGAAGTTTTATGACCAAAAAACTTCAAATAAGAGTTTTCCTTCTCTCTTCCGAAAGTACTTGCACTTAAAGCATGCCAAGAACTTCAAAGCTTAAAGAACTTCATAAATATATATTCATCACTCCCCCTTTCTTCCTAAGATTAGAAATCTGAGCAAGATCCCAGCTCCCCTGCTCTGGGCAACATCTTTTTTTTCTCGAAACAGTTGTGTTCCGGAGCAGACCTGCAATGGTCCTGCCAAGTTTCTCTCTCCTGTGATGATGTGATCTCCATGTATGTGCCCCCACCAGCTGTGTAAGAGGGACACCCAAGGATAACCTGGCTCTGGGGAGCGTGCCCTGGATGAGAGGAGACTCTTGGCCCTGGCTCCTCTAGTTGTCAGGTCTTCTTGGGCAGCAACTCTCAGTGCCAGCAACAGCTGGTAGGTGACTTGTAGGTCAGGCAATCAGCTGCAGCTGCCTCTTGGATTGTGCCATAGATGGGCTCTGAGCAGAGCCCTGATCCCCTTTGGTTTGATAGAGTTCTTGACTTCATTTGGGGAGGGGGGCGTTTTCTTTTTTTTTTTCTTCAAATAGAAGTTCTGCAGGAGAAGTACTGTGACTGTGTAAAACACTGCCACTCCCAACAACCCTGCAGTCCAACTGTTTCCCATTCTTAATGTGAGTGTACATTTCAAACACAAAGCTGGATATAAGGAGATGTCCTCAGCTTGGCAAGTCAGACGTTGCCAAAAATCCAGAAGAGATGTCAGGAAAAGAAAACAGTAGCAAATAATGCTTTTCCTGACAATGTGATTAATTTTTGATGTAGTAGAAATATCAGAACTTAGAATTCAATGCTATAAAAATATACACTGGTAGATTATGCATTGGTATTACTTTTTATATGGCTTTGATTTTTGAGTCCTGTTCTATGGTGTAAATGAAGGTGGTGAAGCAAGTGGGGGAAAATCACTCTGCTAATGTGTCCTGGAGTCTGTGAGCAGAATGCAATTTCTTCTCTGGCTTATCACCATTTACAGGCCTTACTTAAAGCTAATTTGTCTCATGTACATATGTCAGCTTTTAAGTGGTAGACTTCTATACCAATCACACCTCCTTCAGCATTTTTATGTATAGAATACCATTCTACAACTCCTATTTCAAATATATTTTGTAGTAGTATTCTGTTGATAATTGAAGCAGGTGGGGAACCCTTAACTAAATAGAATAAAATGCTTTGGTCATTTGCCAGAATGTTAGCTTGTCTCATGTTTAAGTTCTGTGTATCTGAAGTATAGGCAAGCATGAAGGTACAGCAGCTTTTTCTTACTACAGGAAAGGCTGAAGCACACCACTGCTGGTGGTTCTTCCAGCCCTGTAACAATAGGCAGTAATACTGCATAACTGAAAGTATTTACTTTCGTTGTCCTTAATATAGTGTAGAATGTTAACTAGTAGAAATATAT
>NW_009230905.1:0-16054 GCF_000690835.1 Fulmarus glacialis
GTGGAAACAATGGGAATCGCAGTGCTGCCACCTAAAAGTTCGCTGAGCTCTCCAGGACTTCCATCCGCTGGGAAGCGGGACACCGAGCATGTTCCCACGTGTGTTTGAGCAGGAAACGTGAGGGGTGTTTGCACACAAAACCAAACAGGCCCCTTCTCCCCTCACCCAGGCGGCTCCCACTTGCACCCGCAGCCACCTCCCCGCACCCCGTTCCCGCCGGCGCAGAGGAGCAGCATTGCACAAGAATTCCAACCAGGAATAAACAAGGACCACCGGCCATCACACCCGTCCCTTATCTCAGGTGTGCCTCCCGAATTGCAGGGCTGTGCAGCAGCTGGTGGGTTGCAGCTGTTTCTTTCATACAAAGGACTCGCAGGTTTTTGCAGGTTCTTTTGGAAGAATCTCTATTCCCCGGCAAGTAACACCAGCCATCCTCAGCATAACAAAACCACAAGGAGACAAGCGAAGAAAATAACCCAGAACATTAACCAGAAGGGCAAGAACAACCGTCTCATCTTTCCAAAATCTTGGGAGAAAGACCACAAGTCATAGAATCATAGAATCATTAAGGTTGGAAAAGACCTCTAAGATCATCCAGTCCAACCGTCAACCCAACCCCCCCATGCCCACTAAATCATGTCCCTAAGCGCCTCATCTACACGTCTTTTAAATACTTCCAGGGATGGGGACTCCACCACTTCCCTGGGCAGCCTGTTCCAAGGCCTGACCACTCTTTCAGTGAAGAAGTTTTTCCTAATGTCCAGTCTAAACCTCCCTTGGCACAACTTGAGGCCATTTCCTCTCAAGTCTGCACACCTGAAGTTTATCAACAACTTGATTCTGCATAAGCACTACCCTGCCCCTATTTCTGAATTAAAAAAAAAAGTGTGTAATCAGGGTGCCATAAAGAAGCAGGAGTTACCAAAACAGTCTCAAAAGCATGTATTTTGATGATTTATTTGGGCTCTGGAGCTCCAGGTGGGTTCTAGGCAGATTTCAGAGCAGCTGTCTCCCATTTCAGAAAGCAGACACCGGGGGCCACCTCAGAGCACACAGCACCCACAACAAACACCACAGAAACCATCCCCGTATTTCAGACAAGGGGAAGGAAAGAAAAAAGCCAGACTATTTTTTTTTTTTCCTGATTTATTGTGGCTAACATCAGTGATGCTCATTTGTCAGAAGCAATTTGCTAATTCCAATGCTGTTTGGACATCATGCAGCAAACGTCCTCCTTACAAACCAGGTCAGCCAACTCAGTTTGAACCCGATTCTGAAAACACTGTTACTCCCTACAAGGACACGTTAACCCTCCTCTCAGACCACTGACTTCCAGTACTTTACGTTCGCCAAACTTAATTCTCCGTACACAGCTTTGGAATCATTCTTCTTCTCCAGGTGGAGAAATCTTGCCTACTGAAGAGTTACAGTAGAAATCAGATAGGTTACAAGGACCCTGGAGAGTCTAAGAGCCACATTAACTTTTATTCTCCTGGAAGTGGAATATTTCCAAGAGCGTGTTCATTAGTTGAAAATTACCAGCTGAGAAGCTAAAAGGTATTTACAAAGGCCACCAAAAATCCTTTCCGAGAAGGATTGTATGTATGTTTTTATTAGTGCATTGAAATGGCATTGCCAGGCACAGGACGTATGAATACCCACTCAGCAGTCCCTTGTCCTGTTATTGAGGGTAAAGCTCCACTATCATCGCATGCCCCTGGAAGGAGAGAGAAAGAGAGAGAATGGTCACAGAAAGGACTAATTATTACAGACACGCACTCAACAGGAGATGCCCATCTCCCGACCGTCTTAAAATAAAAAGGGGAGATGAAAATCCAGAGCCGATTCACTAAGAGGATTCTGCAGACGGGGTTTGATGGCTTCAGGACAGCACAGATGTGCTTCAGGCTGGCCAAGGCAGCGGAGTCCACCCTGACCAACGCACCAGGCTCTCCTGAGGGCCAAACTAGGAATTCAGGGAGGAGGCAACGTCGCGACCAGCGCCCTCAGGTTGCAGAGGGCCAGCTGTGCTAGGTCCCCACAGAACTGCCACCAGCCACTGCAACCTGAACCAGGGCTCCCATCACAGCCTCAAGAGTTGTAGGAAGAATCTCACCCCCATTTTCTTGTAAAGATCTTTCTTCCCAAGATTAGAAGAATAATGCTCACGAACCACAATTTGGGAAGTCTTCGAGAGTCACCAAACGAAACCCTCAGAACATGGCAGAAATCTCTCCTTCCCTTTTGTACCATACGGGCAGCGACGGGCTGCAGTCGCCATCGCCCAGGGATGATTTGGAGATGGGCCGGAGAGTCTCTAAAGCAGACGAGGCAGAGGGAGCTCACTGAACTGAGCTGCGACAAGGAGGCAGCCAGCCGCGCGGAGGGCGTTATGAACACCCAGTGCCACGGGACTTCAGAGGTGCCCCCGCACCTGGCGTAACTGGAGAGGGTTTCATAGTACCAACAGGAGCAGGAACGTAATTACTGCCCCTCTCCAGAGGGAACGGTGCCAGCCCACACAGCATCACTACCTGCCCTCCTGCAGCACAGGCAGCAACCAGGCCGTACTGTCCTCCTTCCTTCTTCAATCTATGGGCAGCAGTAATTACTAGACGGCAGCCAGTGGCACCGAAAGGATGTCCCAGCGAGAGGGAGCCGCCCCAGTTATTGAACTTCTCCAGAGGAGGGGCTCCGACCTGCAAGAACACACAGAGGGACACACGCAATCACCTGTCTGGCAGGAGACTGGCCTTACCACCACACCACCAACCTACATGGCCAGCCAGGACTGCTCTGTAGTGTTCTTTGGCACGTACAGGTGCCTGATGACAGCATAAAACTGTGCCAAAGGCTTTACTGCTTCACCTGCAGTCAGACAGGTATACCCCGTGCTGTCAGAAAGCATGCAGAAGGACTGAGCCCCTCCCACTGTTTTTAATTCCCTCCTCTCCAACAATTACTGTTATGGCTCTAGATCTCCACCTCCTGCTGACAATGGGAATGCCATCGTTCCCAAAGAAACTGCGCATTTTGGGATTTGCTAACCCGGAGTTCAAGAAACATTGCTTCTCCTCACAGAACATAACAAAAGCCCTGCTTTGCAGCACTAGCATGCCCTGCTGCAACATGGAATTCAATCAATCCTGAAGTTAAACTAAAGATAAAAGCGTCCTGACTGTGTCTTACCTTTGACTTTCTGCCCATGTAGTTTTGCGCAAACCAGTCCGAATCCATGGCTTTCAGGTTAGCCAGTATCTGCCCCTGAAAAGGAGGGGAGGGCAATGTTAACAAGGATAATGGCAGACTTCAAGGAAAGCCTACGGACAGTGCTAGGAAATAGGAGATATCTTGAGACTAGCCACAGCCACAAAACTAATACAGCCAACTGAGAAAAGCATTTTACAGGATTAGCCCTGTTAATCAACGTTAGCTCGACCTTTGCTAGAAAAAGACGCCATCCAATTAACAGGCCACCTCACCATAGTAACACATAACCCCAACCCAATTAGTAGATGATGTGCAGAAGTGGTTTCTTTCATACAAGGGTGTTGGGAAAGTAAGATTTTTTTTTTTTTTTAAGTATTATTTTAGAAGAATCTGTATTCCTTTGGTGACTCCAAGCAACATAAGCCATTTTTGGCATGGATTGTGTCAATGTAAAAATGTTATATATTTAAAATATATACAGTACTTGTATTTAGACACAAACGTAGAATTACAGCCATCTACATTTAGTGAAGATCTTAACAAGAGCTTTCACCACCATGAAAACAGATGTCTACAGAATGGCATTTTACAGTTAGAGGCATCCTCAGTGTTCAGAGTACTTACAGCAAAAGCTTCATGGAATTCAAACACATCAATATCAGCCATGGTTAGACCAGCCTTCTCTAGCACTTTGGGAGTAGCGTATGTTGGACTGAAGAAGAGTTAAGAAACAGAAGTCTTGCATGAATATGTTTCCTCGCATCATCGTCCCCTTTTTCCACAGCAACCCACGTTACATTCCTTCTCTCTAGGGTGCACGGCTCTCTGCCTGTCCCACTCCAACCGAAACACAACCCCAAGTCGCTGCTGCTAGTACCAACACGCTGAGATGCCCCCCAGCAGATCAGGGTGAATATTTCTGCCACAGCTGCTCTCCCACATTAGCCACCTCCCTCTGCTGAGTCACACCTCACACACCGGCTCTCGCACCTTTGCGAGAAGGCCTGAAGAAATGTAGTATCTCATGAGATACTTCCCAAAAAACAAACATGTAATGGCAAGTCAAGGATGTTGTGCTAGTACGGACTGTCAGGGGATGCTCTTGATCATCGCCACCTACCCCAGTAGCAGTTGGTCCTTTGGATCCTGGGACACATAGACAAAGTCCCTGCGCAGGAGAAATGCTATTAGTAACAAAAAGAGGAGAAGGAGGAAGTGAGAGCAGACTTCAGAGGCCACGTAGAGCAGTCCCTTTTTACCTTAGGTAGGCCTTTGGTTTGTATCCCATTGCCAGAGCCTTCTCCTCAGACATGAGCAGAATTGCCGAAGCACCGTCTGTCTGAAAGAAGCAGACAAACCCAGTGAGGTTGTTGCCCGAAGAGCAAGCACACCCTGCGCACAAAACAAGCCGGACAGCCCTCCTGCAGAGGACCCAAATATAACCAGAGCTTCAGGACAACCCCCTACGGAAGGGGACAAAGCAGAAGTCTGCATGATAGAGCTGATGGATGGATGATCTCCGAATGATGTTAGCACACACGTTGCTGAAGCACTTCCTTACAGTCCAGACCCACAACTCCCCCTGCTTTCAAGCAGGACAGAGGTGCCTAACTGCCCTGCCAGTCCTGGGGACAAGCTGGTTACCCCAAACACTCACCTGTCCGCTCAGCTCCATCCCAAAACCGGAGTATAATTCTGGGATGACACAAGCCACACGCTCACCACATTGCCAAAATGAACACCATGGCTTTGGCACATGACCACTCATCTCTGGAGTAATAGCCTAAGCTGGCCTACAGACCTGCGGCACGGAGCACACCAACAGCGTTTCAGCTGTTCTAATGCCAAGGCTGTGGCATTACCAGGCTTCTGTAAGTCCCCAAGAATGCTAAGGAGTAAATAGCATCGCTGCTGAAAGAGCCTCAGCAGTGGTTACTTGCTTCCTTTGAAGTGCTCATCACAAACTGTGAAACAGCCTTTTAAACACACAAGAATCTGTCAGGGCTGCGTGCAGGAAGATGACGGTCACCTCGAGCCCTCTGCGGGAGACTTTCAGCAGCAATCACCTTCTGTCGAGTCTCAGGAACTGAGGCTCAGATATACCTCACCTAACTTACACAACTACCTTAGACTTCAGCATCTAAAAGCTTCCTTTAAAAGCGCTAAAGAGAGAAAAAGAAGCATATGCAGAAGAGAGCTCATCGTAGATGTGCTGGAGAAATCTCTCCTTCCCCTCTGTGGATTACACGGCAAACCTTAAAGTGACAAGTTTAGACTAAAACTACTAACTTCTAGACTTACAATGTGATCAATCCCATCCTGGGACAGAATTTCTACACATGCCTCTGAATGATCAACCCTCATGAGGCAGATACAGAAAAGCAAACATGTACAAGAGACCAAAACTTCAGGGGGTTAGTTATTGACTTTAAAATGAAACAATCCAGTACCCAGGTTCACCAGATTATAATACAGTTCAAAGTTACCCTTGAAAAACCTGAAAGCAGGTGATATTACAAAGGAGACAACTCATTCCCGCAGATTATACCGGCCTGATCTACGTGCCTATGGGAGGCAGAGGGTAAACCAGACAGTTTTCCCCTCTGGCTCACAGTGATGGGAACAGGCATTACCAGGAAGGAGGAGTTGGCAGCTGTGACGGTTCCGTACGGCTTGACAAAAGCCGGCTTCAGCTTGCCCATCTGCTCCATCGAGGAAGGACGGATGCCATTATCTTTGGTAACTGTATCTTTGCCTGTTGATGAAAAAAGCATACTTAAACTAAAAGTCAGCAACGTATATGAATTTGCACATCAGGAGTCCAGGGGAAAAAAAAATTCAGAAAACTGTGCTTTTTATGACAAGTGGGAGGAGGAAAAAAGGGAAAATCCTTCATGGCATCAGGATATTTAACACGGCTAAAAAATAGCACTTAAAAATAGAAGCTACATTACTTTCTCTCTGAAGAGTACAAAAATAAAGCGCTGCAGTCTATTTATTGTAAGAAAAAACTACCATATGGAAAATCCAGTTGATAAAATAATTTAAATTCAGGTTATAAAGCCTAAATTGGACAACTGAGCCTAAATCAGTACATGCTTATGTGCCAAGTTTTGAGGAAGTAAGAGCACTGGGAAGAACCAAATATATGTATCTTCAACTATACTGACTCCTTAAATAAGCCAGTTAACAAAAAGTACCAATTTTAGTATAATGACTACATGTAACTGTGGATCTATAAAAGTAAGGTCTCTCCAGGAAACTAACTACAGAGTAAAGTGCCCAAAATTAATAGCTACACCAAAGCGTGCCCACGGGCTGGTAGGGGATGAGGGTGGAAATCAGGCAGCTTAAAGTTTCTCCTCAAACTGTTTCATATCTGAGCAACGACTGTGAGGCCTCGTGAACTGGAGTCTGCCAAGTGGAACACATTTCAGCTCTTCCTACCCAGCACCTGATTTATCAGACCGGGATTTTATTAGGCTTTCTATTTGTTGTTAATAGCTTGGGGTATCAAAATGGGCTCTCTTGCCTGACTGAAAGAGCAGGAGGATTCTTGGTCCAACCGTTCTGATTTTCCTTGCTCTATCATCATGGATAGGAGGTGGGTATGACAAAATTTAGATATGCAAGGATATGTTATGTATTTAGATATGCAAGGATATGTTTATGTATTTAGATATGCATGTTTAGAAACATGCTATGTCAGTAGTTTTCCAGGGAGAAACAGACAGCATATCAAAGATTTAAAATCCGTATCAGATACACAGAACATTATGAATCTTACCCCAGTACTTCCCCTGCTGTTCTAAATAACATATTTCTTTATTGAGCTAGTGCGTGCTAGCAATGAAACGTGCACTTTTACCTGGCACTTTGAAGGGTACCACATCAAGTAGCAAGCCTCCATCCTGGGCTTTCTTGGCTAGCGTGTGTGAACGGAGGGCATACTCATCTTGCTCCAAACGGGAAACGGCAAAGGCAGCAGCCAAACGATCGGCAGAGTGCCCCATAGTCTCACTGGTGGAGAACTCTGCCACAGCTGGGAGCTACAAAACGGAAAAATAAAGTCAGCACACATAAACCCCTGTCCCTGGGCAGTTCCATAAACTTCAGAAGTTGGTTAAGCCCTGCACAGTCAGCCAGTGAGACCCTTCTATTTATTAAGTAGAGCAGTTAATATTAGAGCTATGCAATTAACACTTCGTAACCATACCAGAACGTATGAGAGGAACCATCACTTTCAAAGATTGTAGAAAAAAATGGATAAAAATGACATCCAGACTACTGCTTACTCCAGGCGTTCCAGAACTGCATCGGATTTGCACGTGCAGACAAAGAGCAGCTGCCTTGTCCATTTAACACGGACTCCCCTATGAAGGGTGACCAAACATTTTGGGCCAAGGTCAAACAACGCGTCCTGGGACCTTAAAACTTCTTGTCAAATACTTCCTCAAGCAAAACCAGAGACAGCAAATGAGTTCAGCTTAGCTTTTATTCTTTCAGCAGCACACAGGAAATCCCTGCATGCATTTAAGTCTGCAATTTTCATATCTTATCTGGGCTTTGGATCTCATCTCTGCTGCACGTACACTGTGCTTCGCTGCACTCACGCTAAAGGCAGCCAGCAGCAGCACAGACGCACACAGTTTTCTTGTGAAGAGCTCGGTGGTGGTAAGGAGGGAAGTGCTGTTCCTTCCCATCTCCATCCCCACCTCCACCACCCCTAATTCACCTCTCTCATGACCTCCAAGACTGAGAAGAGCGGCTCCCTCTACAGCAGACTCCTGACATAAACCAGCAGACCGCAGATTCTCATCAGAGCCCAAACATGGGAGCTGAACACATTCAGCACCTGGCAGGATGTGGCTGGGAGCAGTAATCATAAAGCATATTTAAGATGCATTAATCAAACAGCAATTATGTTAATATATTGAGGATATTCCTCTCTGATATTAAGCATGTTACTTCTATTATCTAGGAAACAAAAATTCTTCCGATGCTTTAGGACCCTTGCATAAGTTTTATATTTATGGGAAAAAGCTTCTACTTTTGTAGTCTGCAGCACAGCTTGTCTAGGAGTTGCAGAAGGAGAGGGAGGTTTTGAAATAAGTTTGGTTTACTGAAGAGCAACATGTAAGAAGATAGAGAGTCACAAATGCTATGAGATGCATTATCAACTGCAGTTTTAACCTAAAGCACAGGACAAAGATCCGATAAAGGCGAGCCACAGGCAGCCACCTTGCCCTTTTTAAATCCTCTCTAATTAGCCTCTAATTTTTGAGGCTAAAAAAATTACCTAAGCCAACTTGTTTTGCACCAACTTGTACAACAGCTTAAATATCTAAATGCCTGAAAAAAAATTACCTCAGGAGCAAAGTAGTCAGGGCGAATTTTGGAAATCAGGGAGAGCTTTTGGCCCAAGGTCTTGGCTCGGTTAAGAGTGAGCATAGTCTTCCTCATCTTCCTACTGTGACGAATGGGAACATCTGACATTAACTCCACACCCCCCGCTACGACGATATCGCACTGTCCAGCTGCAATCATACCCACGCCTGCAGAACGAGACAGAGTTTTCCATGAGAGCTGTGGGGAGAAGTGACACTTATCCCATTAGTGCCTTGGATACTACTACATTTTACTTCCTTCTCCAGCCTCTGGCTTTGGCCAAGTTATATAAAACGTGCTTAACAGAGACTGAGCAGGTTGAACAGACATTTTCTGAATCATACTAGTTTTGTAACTTTGCTTCCACTTCTCTTTGTCACACACAGCAGTTGGGAGAAGAATATCCCCAGTGATTCAGAACAGTAACCAGGTCTCAATTTTTTTGCTCTGTTTAGGCTAAGTTAAAGATTAAAGTAGCCTGGAAAGTAGCAACTTCCTTATCATGATGTAGCCTTTACCTCCCAAGCTAACGTGGACACTGAGCAGAGACTATCACCGAAAGCAAAGGGCGTCCAGCTGCTGGCAGGTCTACAGCAGACACTCTATTCACATTATATTTTGTTGGTTTGAAAACTTTCCTTCCATTCCAGAATTTCTTCAGATGCTTACTTATATTTACTAAGCAATGCAGTTTAGAGGAGGGATGTAGAGGAGCTGCTAAGCTCCTTCCCAAATCCACAGCTTGTTCTTCCAGTCAACATACCTGTGGTCATAGCCTGGTTTGAAGAAATGCAAGCCATGGTGACTGTATGGGCTGGAGTTTTGTCAGAGAAACCTGCTCCCAAGGCAGCCTATGAGCAACAAAGAATGACTGTTAAAAACCCACACCTTTTGCTCCACAGGGTCAGAGCTCCGTTCTGCCCAGCAACACACCTTTGCAGACTAAACTGAAAACAAGTACACTGAGTTTTCATTCAGCCAATTACTGCAGCAGCTCTTCCCCTCCCCAGACTCTGGAAACAGGAGGAGCCACAGCTGCCCAGCTGCCAGGGCTCTCAATCCCGTTAGGCAGACAGTCACTGGCCCCCCATTAATAAAGGCACAAACTAATCACACACCTCACAATTTCAAAAGAGCTTCCAAGTACTTGACATTATCTTTGCTTCACCTTATTTGCAAAGGCAGCATGTGAAAGGAATTATTTAGACCCCTGAGTACAAGGCACCGTGACTCGCTTTACACAGGACAGAAAACATTTCCTGCACTCAGAAAGCAGCGTCTCATTTGACCCAGCCTAGAGCACGGCCTCCCATCACAGGAGAACTGCTCACAGCAAGACCTTCCCTAGTTGAGACGTGGCCAACTAGTTTAAAGTTCAACAGTTGTTCCCAAGTTAAAATTACACCGCAGCCTCATCTGACTGGCAGGTGACCAAAGCAAGTATTTGCATATACACGGCTAAAACTGCTGATGGAACTGGAGAGCCTCATAACCTCCTAAGTCTTTCCAGCCCAGGTTATGTCATGGTTTTGCCCAGTTGCAGAGAACAACAGCAGAGGCGCCAGGTTATAGAAAATCACATGCTGCCTCTGTAACATTACTTCAGTGGATCAGCTTCTTTCTGTGCATAATATGCCAATTGTGTTTTCTGACTGCCAGAAAAAAGGGCAGCTAAGCTACTGCATTTCAAATCATTCAAAAGCTGCATCTGATCAGCCAACTAAAATAAATAAATACCACAGTAAAGGAATCTATCACAGCATGCTCTGGTCCTCTCAAGTACTTTGGACAAGCAGCATTTGAGTCCAACTGGTAGTTAGAGCTGAGTGATCAGCAATCGTTAACAAAAGCTTCCTTTGCAGAGAAGAATCAAGCAGAAGCTTCACAGCATTAAAATGCACTTGATCTATGGCAGATTTCAACAGGAGGCAGAGTCCCATACAGTTATTTGACAGACAATACTGCACAACTAGTTCATACTCTCAAATCACGCTTAAATGAACAATAATACTGGAAATTTGTTTTTTCTGCAAGTGTTTGTCATCCTCATACTAATTGCAGAAATCAGACTCAGGAAATGCTGCATGTAACCCACCTCTCTGGCAACATTACTCGTTTTCACCTCCTGGATAACTGTGCCGTAAACAATGTAATCAACAACATCCCTTGGGACACTGGTCCGGTTCAGCAACCCCCTAAGGAGAAGAGCAAAACAAACAGAATTCGCACCATGTAAGCAGTAACTTTGTCACAGTCCTCAAACATCCTCTTTCCACCAGCTTGGCTGGAGAATAAGGCAACAATGGAGCCACATCTTCTGCCCCTAGTTCAGAAGAAATCTTGTATGCATGTGTACTTAATGAAAAGTGTAATTGACTATGGACTGCAAATAATCATGGCGATAATATCACTATAAATGATTACGTAATTTCATGAAAGCAACTACTCTACACCCTCCACAAATGGTTGTTAGTATCTTGCTCGATTTGGAGCATTCTGACATCAAAATTAAAGGAAGAGGGCCTTAAGAGATAACAAAGCCAACCACCTTTGGTGTAGGAACATGTAAAACTTCAGTAAAGACATACAGAAAATAAGCAGCGCGTTTTCACAGTTCATTAGAAAACACACTGCGTAATTTGCCAGAACATCTTGACAAATATGCCAACACAGCAAATCCCATCACAGGCAGTGATTAAGGCCACTGGGATTCAAATGTCATTTCATGCACTACAAAGCACCAAATAAAACTGAAACTAAAGGCACCTCAATCAATAACTTGTCTTCCGCAGCACACTGAAATCCCCTCAATGCCCAGGACAGAGCCCTCACGCACAACTAACGCACTGCCTGTCAACCAAATTAGCCTGCCTTGGCTAAACATGGCATTCAGATTTGGCATGACCACACCCCAACTTCACGATCTTTCCTTGGGCCTTGAAATCTCCCTTCCCCCCCCAGTAAAGCCTTCTCTCTTTTCAACAGCACTTTGCTCTGCTTTTCAACAAAACAAACCCACTGCTAATGACCTACAGCTTTTGTCAGATCACTGCAGAATGGAAGGGACAGCCAAGACAACAGAATTAGCTTGTTACTCGTTACCACTTAGTTTTCTCTGAATTGCCCAGATTGCTTTTCCCTAAAATTGTAAGAACAGCTCAACAGTAGTTATGATCTCTGTATTAAGAAAACTATAGTCAGAATTAAAATTAACTAAAATTTGTCAAGCAAGACAACAATGCCATCTCTGTGTAACAATGCACTTTAACACAAGCCTGTTGTAAACCCTACTGCTTAAGCCACCTACTAAGGCAGTGGCAGACCATGAAAAATGAAGCACCTGGATCATATCATTCAGAGACAAAGCTGGAGCCTTGGCTTCCAAATCTGTTGAAGCCACCATACCAACACTGGGACCCCAGCAGTTCAATAAGAGAGAGTTTTCTGGGCCCTTCTAGTATTCAATTTACTTACTGCAACGCTGCTCTTGCTAAGTCATGTGGCATAAGATCTGCGTACCTGGAATTTAAAGAAGAGAGGCAGAAACTCAGGAGTGTCAGAAACCAATACAGATGTCTGTAAGTGCACATCAGCAGCACAGAACTGGTGACATACCAGAAATGCTCCACCGCATTTAAAATCAAACATTTCATACCCCAGGCTGTGAAGACTATCTATGCATAGGTCAGCACACAATCGCTGTACTAAAAACATTGAAAAGCAGCAGTAACAGAAGAAAGAAATCCCCTATCCATCCTAACTAAGAGTTAGGTCTGGTCCTAATTCAGCTGTGAATTTGGTGGCATAACAGTCTAGTAAGAAGAATCTACTGCAGATTCTCTGCACCTGTCCTGCTAGTTTTGTGAAACTCGTTGCTTTATCTGCTATAGATTCACCAACAGCTTCCTCTACACGTGCAGCATAAATCCTCATTCTCAGAATTCCTATACATGGACAATCTTCTTCAAACCGCGTTTTTTCATTAGGTAAGCTGGAATAACTGTAGCAGGCTAACTCATTGCCAGTTCAATACTTTTAGGCATAAGAATAACTACATTAAAATGAACAAGTAAGCCAACTTTTTCCACAGAAAGATTCTACTATTAACCAAGTCAGCACATATTTTCTGCTTATTTTATACTTACGAGGTGCCAGACTGCAAAAATGGAATACGGACACCCTCTACCACAACGATATTCTTCACGCCACTTTTGGCTAAGGTCTTCTTACTCTTAGGCTGGACTGCTAAGAGAGAAGAGATGTTAACAAGAATACCAGCAAGCTTAAAGTAAGACCCTGTAAAAACTAGCAGAAAACTAAAGAAATTGTTCTCTTTTGGTGCCTAAGTCAAAAGCAGAGTAGGTAGGACACCTGAGCTGTAATCTTGTCTCTGTCTGGCTTATTATGTGACCTGTGAAAAATGATTTAATAACTCAGTACGTCCCCCAACAGCAGTGAGATTCATCTATAGCTACACTGAGGCAATGGTACAGCTGAGAACAAAGGCACATAACTCCTAGTCTCTGTTGCCACTGACAAGAATGCTGCAGGAAGAGATACCTCTAAAAATGCTGTACAGCTTACAATACGAATGAGGCAGAGCAAATTCAAAGCCTGAGTAAGATCTCTCACTTGGGGAGCTGCAAGGACTGCAAATAGCAATCCACCTTCCACAGTAACTGCCTAATATGTGCTCTTACTGCACAGTAAAGGCGAGATAATTCAAGGTAAATCAAAACAGTTCAAGAAGTCAACTAACTTTCACTCCCATAGGAAAGCAGTAGAAAGAAGGGTGCATGTAGTTGCTGTGCGTAACTTGCTACTTCTCCGTAAGGTGTCTGAGCATCTCAGGTTCAAGACAAAGCATGTCATGATACAGTATCGTTCAACAGGCCACTGTCAGAGCTCTTCTGGAGCAATGATTAACAAAGAGTTCAATGAGAATTTCCTAATGCAATCAGGCTTGCAAATCTTAACGAGTATATACAGCAGCACAGGGCAGCTGCTTTTACAAGCAGGAAAAGGACAGAAACGTAAAAGCAGATTAAGTCCAGCTAAATCCTGTGCTCAAGCAAGTGCAAGCACCAGGACGAAACGCCAGCACTGTTCTGGGGTTATATAAGGCACTCTGCGCAAAGCCAAGGAGACGAGGGGGAGCTGCTGTCTAGGCCGGTTTCCAAAATCCAGGCAGCTCAAAGCATTAGTCACCTGAGCAACGCCCCCCGCAATGAATCCCAGAACACCGGATCACCCCAACCGCTCGCTAAGGGCCACAGCTAAAAACCCACGTAACTGTGCACGCTCAGCGGCTCCGCCAAGACCTGAGCCTCTTACTGCTCTCGCTGGACTTCAGAGCTAATTCCACAAGCTTCTCCTTGTCAGGGACAATCCCCTCCTCTCTGGGCAAGCGATCTGGTTATGCCCGGACAGCTTATAAACCCCGAGCTTAGCCTCTAGTTTAGATTCTAGAAATAGCAGTCTATCAGGTGACAACAGGGTGTGAGCTCTGGACTGGGCACTGCTGCTGGGAGCGAGGGGCACGCAGAGGTTGAGAGGACTCTGCTGCCCACAGTGGTTTGCCTGTAGTTTTACTTGTTTGCGACTTTTGAGGGGCACTCAAACTAAAGCTGTCTGCACTGCGTTTCTGAGATTTATGTCAAATGAGGCTCTGGAAAAAGGAGGCGGCTTCAAAAATAGTCTTCAGTAGCCCAGACCCACTGAGATTTCTGCTGTTTTCATGTTACCTGCGGCTTGTAACTGCGAAGAGCAGCTGAGCGACCGAGCAACTGAAAAACAAGAAACAGAAAAATAGGGTCTGTCAAACCTGAAATGTTAAAAACATTTCTAGTTTCTGTAAGAACTGTTAAAAAAATAAGATGTCATAGTAAGACAACTGCACCTCAACATCCGGGAGATATTTTTTAGTTTACTCTGTTCATAAAAACGACACAGTTCATACTACCCGTTAACATGAGATTCCTCCCACATCTGACGTGGGAAGGGACAAATACGGCAACAGTGGAATTGTCATTTTAAAAAAACCACTGTCATCTTTGTTAAGATGAGAGGGGAACAGAGATTCAGCTACAACCATCCATTCCAAACCCAACACTTAAACCAGAACTTTATGACCTACCAATTCAAGCTTTTAATAAATGTAAAGATACTTACAGACCCTGGCAGCCCATGCTGAGGAAGCAGGGAGGTTTCTGATGGCATGGGTCAGCATGAAGCTCATTTTGATATCTAGAGAGGTGAAGAAAGACTGGTATTAGTCCAATCTGGTCTATTTGGAACAATTTCAAGGTAAACGATCTCCCTGCTTCACACAGAGCCAAAAAAGCAAAGAAACAGAAGACGCTCCAAGGGCAGCAGCACCGAGAATTACTTCCTATTACACTTTTTGAACAGCATCTAACACACGAGGAGTCTGGTTTATGACTGTGGCCTGCAAATGTTCCTGTAAATAAATACTCATCTCCCCAGTGACCCAGCACTGTACTAACAGCAGGAGCGCAGTTTTCAATTCCCCTCCCAATAAACGTTCCACCGCTTCCCCACTGGAAAATTGGCTGGGCGCTGGGACAATCTCGCTGCCAGCGTGACTCTCCTTGGCATAATTTCATGCCACTAACCCTCGTTTTAACTGTTGACGCTAACCTCAGTAACTTCCGTTGTGTATCCCCATGGGAAGCAGAACGGCATCCGCTACCCCAAAAACTTCCTCTATAGCTTTCCCAAAGCTCATTCCAAAACAGGGCTTCCCTACAAACAAATCCCCATCTGCAGTTTTTCTTGCCCGGGGCAAAAAACGGTCCCCGCAGCTCCAGCTCTTTGACTGCTTCACAGCAACATTCACGCTTTTAACGTTCAAGCTCACAGCACTCTCTCTCCCAAATACACGCATTTTCCCTAGAGGGTTAGAGAAACACTTGCAGTCCCAAGCCCAGCCCACTCAGGCACTGCAGCTCTCTACAGCTTCTCAAAACTCAGCGTAAGCTGCCAGCCACCCTTCTTCCACGTTTACATCTCACGCCCTACAGCTCCACACCTGCGACACGCCAGGCAGATTTCCTCATTCCCCAGCCCGCTCCAGCTACGCTGGCATCCTACAAACCAAACCTAGACTCAGTAAAGGTCCAGAAAACAGACCTCCTCCTCCCTGGCATCTTTCTCTGTATCGCCTCTCTGCAACAGCGCTCTTCCTCCATCTGTGCCGAGCTCCCTCCCCACGCCTGACTGAAACTTTTCTCCAAATCTTTCCTGCCCGGACAAAATAAGTACTCCCCCCAAGGAGACACCCCTACAAATCAATCTGCCCAAAGCTCCTTCCAGAGCCTGCAGCATCTGCCCCGCTTCCACAGCGGCCCCTACTCCCCTTCCTCCCTCCGCACGACCAACATCCCTCACCCTCGTACACACCGCAACACCCTTCAAATACCCGCTCACACGCTGC
>NW_009230906.1:0-21550 GCF_000690835.1 Fulmarus glacialis
GCCGGCCGGCGCTGCTGCAAGGTGCTAATGGGGCACGGGGGAGAAATACAGGCGAACGCTGGAGAAAACGCTAATGGGGAGGGCGGGCAGCTGGGGTTAATGGTTCCTGTTACTGCTGCTCAGTGTACTGGTGTATAAGCGTGCAGACATTTTCCCGCTGTTAGCATAAATTCAGATTTTTAAAAATCAATTTACTAATAACTAAGAAAACAAAAGGGTTATTTTAAAAGTACTCCAGGCATCTGGAAAAACGGTCACAGGACCACACTTTGCAAAAGACGCAATGTTCTTGTTTATAAGATTGACTTGGCCCTCGATGACGTAAACCTCCACTTGACTTCAGTGTTGTGAACTGGGGCTTGATAAAGTATTTCAAATTGGTGATAGGGAGGCATAAGCTGTGTACGTACCTGGATCCTGCAGTGCAGGTCTGACGTCCTGACCTGAACCAGACTGGCTGGCTTCTGCAGTTATATCGGCTGTGGTGTGGCAAATTGTCTGGGAGACAACAGTAACACCTACTACTTACACCCTTAATTAAGCAGCACCATTGCAAATCACAGTGGCAGATTCTTTACAAAGCGTTAGGTCCAAACTGAGGAGATCAGGTTCCCATCATCTTTGTGGGGCTGTAAGAAACTAGATCTGACTTTTATTAGCGCCTGATCTTTGCTGTATGTCCATCTTCCATGGAAGGCAACGAGAACTGTGATCATTCAGAAAATATCTTAAAACCTAACCACCTGTTTAATTGCACTAAAGCATGAAAATCTGGGGAGATAATATTTTTTATTATTTTACATTACAAGTGGGAAGCACTAGGGGTAGCTCTATCACTCACTGTTGTGGTGCCCTGGGCAGATCACTTCATCTCTCTCTGATTCCCAGCCTACATCCCTCTTGCGTGTTCAGAACAGCTTTCCATACCACTGACTCTCCCACCTGTGTTTCTAGTAAGTTTAATTTGCCTTGATCTTCACTGGCGCCTCTAAGTGTTAGAGTAATACAAATAAGAATTAATTACTGGTAATTTGCTCTAACAAATAAACTTGTTCTTTGCAAGCCAGAATTTTAAACATAAGGACACTTGATATCACTGTTAGCCACAGTATCATTGTACAATACACTAGTTTTTTAACAATATGTGGTGATCTGTCATCTGTCAAGAATGTGTGGCCTATGAATTTGTTACACAGTGCGTTACTCATCTAGCTGTGATGTGCAGTAATGTTACACCCAGTTTCCACTAGACAGCCAAACCCTTCCCTAAAATGATGTTTTGATCTTCTCCCAAGGGCTGCTCATGACATGACTGAGATGCTCCCAACTATATTCAGATGTGTACGTCTGAACCACAGAACATGAGAACACTGCAGCTTAGAGGTTAAATATGGACATGGGCTCTTGCAATACTTAAATGGCACCTGAAGCTTCAACACAGAGTATGTCAATATGTAGGACAAGTTTTAAGAAAAAGAGAAAAGATTTGCAAGCTGGAACTGGTTAATTAATTTGTTATTTATAAAACACTAATTCAGCCCAGCCAACCATGATCAGATGTTGTACTGGCACACATCTGAAGTCATTGTTCTTATGCACAAAAACCTACAGTTCCTCTAGCTAAAGATTTAGTAGTGCCACTAAATGTAGTCCTTGTAGTGTTTTTGCAGAGAGCTGAGGGCTCACAGAGCCAGCCCCCTCACCACAGCATGGGGGCGTCCAAGCTTGTATGAAGAGCAAATATTTAGATATTTTGCAAATCCTTTTACTCTGGAAGATTTACCCAGACTTTTTTTATGGAAGCTTAATATTGCGAAGTGCTTCGAGACCTGAACACAAAGAGCAACGTGACTAGGCTATCAAGACAATTAAACAGGACGATGGTTGTTCTAGGCCTCTCTGCTCTGATCTTGGACCGCCTGGATTCCAAAATACTCTCTGCTACAAATGGGATATGGCTTTTCTGTGACCCTTTTGCAGCGTATGGCAGAACAAGCGATGCAGAGAAGACTGCTTTTTTTTCATCACCCTGCATTCCTTTCTGTCCAGGGAACACTCTACCCGCCCCTGGAGGGCTGCTTTAGCAATGCGTGAAGTGTTAGTCTTGTAAAAGTTTTGAGCTAAACATTCCTCACTGCAATTCAAGGTGCTATGTGTGTGCTAACATCCAAAGTTAGTTAAAATGACCCTCCTTAGAAAGAGAAAAACATCTGTTTCTTTTCTGGTAAAGACAGTTTTCTTTCTTTCCATTTTACTTATTCTTAGCCGTGGCTTTCTGCAGCATCATCCCAAATAAAGAAGAGAAAGAGCTCAATGAGTAGTATCTTGTAGACGATAAGAAAGGGACTGTGGAACGTGCTTAGATCTGAGGCCAGAATATTAAAGAAGTAAAGTATTCAGGAAGACACTGAAATGAGTTTTTGAAAGCAGACCTGTATTCTGGCTGCCAAGGCCTTTGGCTAGAGGCTCTTCAATCAAGAGTCTAACTGACAGCCTAGAACCTTGATTTTACTTTAAGATTCTTGATTTTGCAGTTAAGCTGGCTGAGCTATGCCACTATTTTCCAACTCAGGTAAAGCAAATTCTTGGCAGCAAATGAAAAACAGAGCAAAGCATGAAAGACAGACAAGTAGTAACTAGAGTAGCTGGTTTTATTACTGGGAAAGTTGGTGAATGATTCATTAAATATAATGATTTGCAAATGTCAGGGGCACATGAAAGAAGCAATCTCAGCTATCACTGACAGTAGGTTTTATTTCAGAAAGCCTTTTTTTTCTTTTTTTTCCCCTTTTTTTCCTTCTCTCTTTCTTTCTTTTAATGCTCAAGTGTTGTTTAACCAGGGCAATTAATGGTGCACAGTCTGGACCCTGTCGTTCTCTGCCCCAAACAGGAATAGGATAGATAGTTAAATTCTAATTGAGGCTACATCAGAGATTAACTCGGTTTACATAAATACCACATCAAAACCACAATACTGAGGTCATGTTACAGATCAGAGCTGGAGAGACTTTGGGTGACTAAGGTTCATTCACATATTTAGTGCACTAAGAAAGTCATATTACTCCTGGGTCTTTTACTTCATAGTTGAAAGAACAGCACCTTTACAAATTATCAGACTGCTGAAGTAAAACCTTTATCTAAACATAGCATTTCAAAATGTGAAGTTAACAGAGTCATTAGAAAGAAGCCCGTGTCTTAGAAACGTTTCTGAAGTATTAACTGCATCTCTTTTTTTGTGGCATAACTGAAGTTTAAAAAACGTAATTCTAGTGCCCTCCTGTGTTCCAAAATAAGAACTACAATAGCTAAAGAATATATCGGCCTTCATTGAATGAATGGAAAAGGGAAGGAAAAAAGGTTTTTCCTGTGATAACACTTAAGAACTCTTCTAGTCACCAGTCTGGATTCTGGATTTGCAGCCTGGATTCTAGCTAGGTTCTGTGCATATACAAACAAAAAAGATGGCACTTGATTCAAGCAGTTTACATTCAAAGCAAGAGAAGGAACGTGGAAACAGTGTGGAGAAAAACATAAAATAATAAAACCATGCTGTTCAGCAAAATAGTAAGTGGTTTTAGCACACCAGCTAAAAAACTACTACTACAACTAAAGCCATCTGCTCATTAATCTAGTAAGTCAGTCCCTCTAGCTGATGAATGATCAGGTCTGGTTAAGAATTGGATTCTTATTTTCCGATCACCAGCAGAAACCATAAATAAAAAGCAGCAGAGTAATCTAGATAAGCAATTAAATATGCAAATACATACATACACCACAAATAGGAGAAAACAGTGGTTTTATCCATCTGCCTGTACATGTTTTATCATGGAACAATATTTAACATATTATCTGAAAATCTCATAGCCCAGGTACATTATAGCTGAATATTTCACTGCACATTTTGTTACCCAAATAAGGCAAATGCTGGGATGATAATGCTAGTTTTGTTACTTAGTTTGTATTACCCTATTGTCAGTTCATTTTATTGTTCTGTTAATGTAACAGGGATATTTCTACAATTTTTCAACCAAACCACTATTTACTTGCCACCAATTCCACTGGTACTCTTTTTTTTCTGGATTATTCTGCACCAGCACAGCTGTGAGAAACAGCAAACATTCGTTAACTAAACTGAGGTTTACAGCTACTACAACCCACCTTTTGATTACCACATGGAGCTAAGGTATGACAAACTTGCACAGAAGTACTTTCTCCCATTTACAGCTAAAGAGCAAGCAAAAGACTGTATAACCAACACCAGCTCATACATTATTGCAAGATCTCTCTCTTCTGCAAATACATTTCAGTATGTTCCATCTTCCTGCAGTGATGGAAGGAAACAACTTCTTCACAGGAAGAAATATATAGCAGCTCTGTGCATACCTCATTGACCCAAGGTCTAACATGAATGGGTGTTCACTGGTTCCTTGTTTTATTTATATACAGTATAAATTGCTTCTTAAGCAGGGCATATAGTATTTCTCTGAATAGAACACAGTAGCAAATTCCCCAGGAGGCTAACTGCATATGATAACACACCATTATCCGGCATGGTATTCTAGGCTGACAAACAAGCAGAACTGTGGGTAAACAATGTTTCTGAGAAGACCAATAATGGAGAAGATGCTATGTAAAAGTTGTTGCTTTTGTGTAAAAATACTGCAGATTTCCTGTCCAAAATTGATATATGCCTTGGGGACAGATTTGTAAAGGTATTTAGGTGCTTAATGATGCTGAAAGATGCCTAGTAGGAATTTAAAAGTACCTTAAAAGCTAATTCCTGTTTAAATTACTGTAGGAACGGTAAGTTTCTCAGAAAGCCATTCAGGCTTAGATTTGCTAGTGTATGTCTAAGTTAATAAAGACCTGACATTGCATGTCCCCAGCACTGTGCCACGCAAGCTTATCAGCTCAAATTCAGAAGTTGCATAGATACTGTGTTCACATGACTGACTTAGGTTCAGCCATGTTCAAAATCTCCCAGTTTTAATGACTTCAGGATCTGCATTCAAATAATGGGCAGGCACAGATTTCTTGGAGAGGTCAAGAGGACTTGACTTCCCCTTATCAGCAGCAACTGGCATGACTAGTATCCCTAGCATGGGACATGTCTGCAGACACAGTGCTATGCAGTTCCCCTGGATTCCTTCCATGTCAGCCCTGCATTTCTTCAGTCCTAATGGCGCAGAGCTGTTGATTCCAACACAATTTTGCCACTGTTGAGTTGGGGTAATACAGTGCTGAGTAGGGTAATAGTTTGTTGGACAGGTTTATCCTTTTTTCTCAAGAGAAATTCTAGATGAAATGTAATCATCTCTGTTTCATGATTTTGTGCAAATATCTCCAAAGCCATCTGACTACTGAAACCTGACTCCTTTTCAATTAAACAGGAATGGGGACTATAACAGCCCTTAGGCAGCTTTGAAAATTTCTGCCTTGATGTATCCTTAAGTCAGATGAACAGGTTCTGAGTAATCAGTTAGTTGGTGTTTCCATTTTAATAGCTTTGTATTTTTATGTTGAGTTTATTAAAATTTCAAAGCTTAGCTTCTCTACCCCTCCTCCATCTGTTTCTTCTTAAGGAAAGACAGAAGAATCTTCCCATCTAGTCTGCATTTTATCCAGATGGTGATCTCTCTCTTTGTTCAGGCATGAATTCTATCCATGCAAATCAAAGCATCAACCACGCAATCAACTTCTGCATTAGTTGCAAAGCTCAGTAGGATATTTGCTTCATTAGAAAATGCAAGGTGTAACACCACATCTGCAACGCTTAAAGAGTATGTTGAATGCTGCAAATGCCAGCATGATGCACGCATTCATTTACTTATCTGCACCAACTCAATGTGAGAAGGCCAATACCTTACTCCTGTAGGTACTGTTAAATCCCCATTCCAATATTCCTGAAATGAAACACAATGGGAAATGATACCTCAAGTGGTAGAGCATTCAGAGATCTCACTTGTAAAATTGCTTTTAGCTATTTTATAATCTATAATTGAGTCCATTTATTGCTGCCACATGCACTGAGAAAGAGACTCATGGGCCAGAAGCAAATTCAACTCTTCAGCTCATGAATGAATAACTGCTGGAAGCTAGACTTTATTATTCATATTAGTAACTCACTCAGTGGTCACGATCCTCAATTGATGTAAATCAGCACAGCCTCATTGAAAGAAATTGTTTTGCTTGGTTTTCACATTTCATGCACCAAATGTTGGTCTCAGTAATGTCAAAAAGGGATGTGACATAAATTTCAGTTGGAGATCATCTGGCTGATGTATTTCAAGTCGTGATGCCAAGACCTTTCCCAACAGCTGGATATTAAATTGTTTTATCTTGCTTTTGAGCTTCTTTCAGAAAGGTCAGCAGAAGGCGTAGGCAGAGGTTATCTTGCAGTTCCCTTTGTCTGAAAGACTGCTGCATATTTGATGAAAGGTTTTGCAAGTCAGTGGCCTTGGGTAAAATCTCATAATCAAAATTGCTGGACTGGAATTTGTGACTATTTCTAGGGAATGAAAGAATGAAAAAGTTTGACAGAAATAGACCTTTAGTACTTCAAGCTCTTATTACAAAATCTGTGAAGTAAGATAAAGATCTCTGTTACCTTTCCTGTCAACAACTGATCTGATGAGGTATGAGCTACCTAAATGAAGCCTGCCATAAAACTACATGAGCAAAGTCAGCAGATTCAAGGAAACAGAATACACATTGTCGGCTGCTGTAAATGAGCAGTTCTCCACCAATGTCAGTGCTTCTACGATGATTTACATTAACTGAGGTTCTGATCTGTTGCCAGAGGGGCAGACACATGATCCCTTTAGTAGGTGACTGAAATAGACCAGAACCTTCCACAAGAAATGACCATTATCAACTCATCATTAGAGAAGGAAATCTGTGTATGTGTCTGAGTCTGGTATCTAGTTAAACTCTGGGTTATTTAAAACTCCCTCAGCTACTGACTTGAGATTAAGAATGATGAAAAGCAAGCAGCAAGTAACTCATCCTTCAAAAATAGTTAAGTCATTTCCTTTCCATTCTTCACAGTAAATCAGCCTAAAGAACAGGCCCAGGAAAATACAAAAAATGGGCTTAAAGGAACTGATTTCACTGGTTTTTGAAAGGACACTCAAACTTGTAGAAGAACAGTTGAGGTGGCATTGCTCTTTAAAACTATATTCCATGGCTAATTGCTGTGAAGGGAAAAGCAAAATCTCTTTTTTTTTTTTTCAATCTTTGTGTTAAAGAAATTTTCAGAGCCTGGGACTTAACCTAGGGATTCCAAATTCCCACACTCTGTTTTAATAATTGTATTTTATGCTTTTGCTATTTTATTAGAGTAAAAGAGCATTTGATGCTGGAGGAAGAACTCTTTATAAATTCGAGAAAGATCACTTTCCCAACTAGGGCGTTGATTTATACTCCTCTCTCTCGAACTGGTATTTGTCTATGAAAAAGCCATAATACTGATGGCTTTTCTTTCATCTAGTTGTTGATTTCTACAGAACTAGGTGGTCATAGGGTTATGTTTTCGGACCCTTGTTCCTAACTATATTAAAAAAAACATATTCCCACACTTTCTAGTATTGTGTTCTATGTAAGCAATTGCATATAGCAGCTCCATGAATGATTTGGAACTGTGAAAAGGAAGCATAGAATTCTGCTAGATTTGGAACAGCAAAAAAATGTCCCCATGGCAATATCTGTTTTATGACACCATTCACACCGTGAATATGCCTGGGCCCCCTTGTGCTATTTGACTGAATAATTATTGTGGAAATAAATGTTTTGTAGAAATGTATTGCTGATAAAATACTTAATTTCAATGCTAAGGTACTGTGGGGTTTACTGTGTTATATTGTTCCCATTTACTATAGAAAATTAAACCGGTTTTATAATCAGTGAGATACAACAGAGCTCAGTTAATTTCCTGATAGAAGAATAAACTTTGTTATTGCTGCTATTGTGGCATTCTTCACCTACCCATAAGAGACATTTCATTGCAAAAGACTAAAGGATAAAGGAAAAGATTACTGAATACATAATTACTCTATATTTACAACGCATGTAACAGCAAGGAAAGCTGTGATGAAAGGTTGTTGTAGCACTAAAAACAGATAGAAAGGTGTTTTGCCAACACTTGAGGAGCTGAGAGACAAAGTCAGTAGTAATGCTCAGACTAATAAGATGAAGTTTTCAGCAAAATTCTTGGTGTAACAGCATGAGCTGCAAGTAGAGTTAATCAATGAAGGATACATTTTGCACTAGCCAGTAGTTTAGTATCTTAGACAGAAACGCTGTTTATTTACACCAGTATGAATCCAGGTTGAGTTTTTCTTACCTCTTTCTTATTCCTGCTTCTCTGCTATCATATAGGCCAGAACCCTCAACCGGAGCCACTATGGCACAACTGCAATAAAACAACAGGTACCAAGAGACTTGCAAACTCTGAATTTATATTTTACTTTTTGTGCCTGTAATCCTGCTCCTCCCTCCTTTTTGAGATCATGTGAAAGATTAAAAGGAGGAAGTGCTGGCAGGCATTTTCATTAAGAATCACTGGCTAATTCCAAAGTGCCTATTAGTAGAAGCCCTCTTGCAGTGCCTGTGGTATCTATCCATCACAGCTGAATCATGGATATCGACTATTTTATATTTAATGTATCTCTTACATCTTTAATGTCTGAGGAGCTTGTTCCCGAAAGTGTCCTCAGCAGGGGGTAGTGTGGTCAGACTTAATCAAAATTTCCAAGGGTGGAAATGAACTTCCAATAATTCTCAGGAGTTGTCTTCAGCAGACTGCAATCAATAATTGCTTTTTTAAAAGCAGTACTCTTTTTCTTCCTCTGCTCCTGGGAAGTCTATATGAAAAGTATTACCACAAAATCAAGCCTCTGATTTTGGCAGTCAGGATACCAGAAAGCTAAAAACACCTATTTAAGTTGGAAGCCTGTTACATGCAGGAGTAGAGTGTTTTTTCCTAAGGAGTTCAGATGCATTTTATAAAAAACAGTAATTGTTTTGGCTTGGTTCAGAGGTTGCTTCCTTACAAAAAAAGTCACAGACATTTGCTTGGTGATGAGGAGATGTAGATTCAGATGGACAGAGAGCAGCAACAGTGGAAGGATCTGACTCTGTTCTCACAGGAGTTTGATGCCTGCTTGTCTCTCCTGTCATACATAATTATTTCTCAAATAATAGATCAATGTGAATAAAAAAATCAAATCAAGATCTTAGAACTGATGAGCTCAAGCTAATACTAAATGCTGCAGTTTCTAGACTTAATCACAAACAATAAAAGGCACCCAAGAAGTCACCCAATCTAATACCCAGATACATATGTTGTGGCTCAGACTAATCTCCACTTAGTATGGACCTATAAAGATGCGGATGTGCTTTATTTTGTTGCAAACAGTTTATGATTATATGCAACTCTTCAGAAGTACTAATCTACATCTTAAGGGTTCTGGACGCAGCATATTCTTTGCATCCTCAATAAAGACAAACCCCCTATATTTACTTGCAGGGCTTGATTTATTTGCATAAGCAGCTTAGAGATCTTTATAGGAAATGCTCTGAAGAAGCACAGTGTTTTATTACGTGATGTACACTTTAGAATAAAAAAAATAAAGACTGTATGTTTCTTATGACTCAGTTCCATTTGCACAGGAATAAATGAGCACATGAATGATACATTCATAGCCCTAAGAATTTCTCCATTCATCTAATACTGACTCTTTTTATGAGTTTTATCTAATATTTTTTTCAACTTTATTTCCCTTTTCTCCCATTGAAAAAGAGGAGAGAGACATATTCACAATATGGAGAACAAAAATTGAGAAACAATACCAATACAATAATGCGTAGTACTGCTGATAAGAGACTGTCTTCAGAGCTTTAAATGTCCTCTGTAAGTCAATTCTCTCTGGCTTGAAATAGGCTTTCATTTTTAAAGGAAATTTATTGTAATGCCTCATTCAGTTTTGATTCTCCAGAGGTAGAATACTTCTCCTCCTGGGAACCCCTCCATTCTAGAAATAAAAGTTTAGATGACATTCAAAGTTTTGCACCTCTCTTGCATATGTAGACCTTCAAGAGAGTACGCTGGCTCTGTGCAGTGCATCAGTCACATGATATACTGAATGTAGAGCCTTTTTCTTTTATAAAGGGGACCAAAAAGAAAAAAGGAAGCAAACTAGGCTTGGTTCTCACTGCTTGCAGGAATGGGGTAGAACAGGCAAAATAATGAACACCTGTGAGCAGTATAGTCTAGGGGTTTGAAGACCTCTGGCATTAACCCTTAAGATATCTCTTAACTTACACCCTGCTTCTCATGCTGTTCCATGTACTGCCTTCTTCCTCTCCCTTTCCCATACAAACCTCACAAAAGGGATACAGAGCTTGAACACAGACTTTCTGCCAATAATGTTCACAGACACCCTCTCTGTTGCCTTGATGCTCCTATTGCATGAGGTTTGTTCTAACAAAGAATCCATTAGATTGTTTCATCCCTCCAGAAAAGCAAAAATTTTACAACTGTACTGAGAGCAAAAAATCTCTGCTAAGGGGAAACGGAGATTAGCACTGAGGGCTGTGGGGATCCTAAATCCCTAAGAGTGAGAATTAATGACAAATATATCACAGTTTAAGAAGAGACTCATTAAATGCCAAAATCAAAGGCAAGCACTGGGATGTAGGGAGAAGGAGGGTATTAGAAATGGTTTCTTTTAAAAGGTCTAAGCCTACAGCCCTCATGTGGGAGCGGATATCCTCCCTAAAAAGAGACCTACAAATACTTTATCTCAGGGGAAGTCCTCAAGGTTACCACAGACCCAACGTTTGCGAGAAGACACTATTACATGTGTTAAACACTAGATGCCACTAAGAGATCAGCATGGAAAACAATAGTGCTAGCCCAGACTCAGCAGGGAGTAGTCCAACCTCTGGTAGGAGCGAATGCTCTTCACTGCAGAATGGTAACAGCCCCAAACCATTTTATGGCAAAACTACAGCACAGTTTGTGATATTTGGGACCAACGGGCTGGTTCCTTGGCAGCAGCAAAAGAAAAGCTAATGAAAACAGCTCAACATAAAATCCATGAAGAAGGAGCAATTTGCACTGAAGGGTTAGCATGCAGTATTTCGGTTTCTGCAAAGTTATTTCCTTCTAAAGTCCTTGCCTGCCTCAAATATTTCTGCAGCGAACATCAACAGCAAACAAAAAGAGATTTCATTTTCTTCTACACGAAAAACTACCTCCTCCAGCACAGAGACATAAGATGAGATAAAGTTGTCATTGAATTATGCTCTCGGTATTCGATGTGCGAAAACAAGAAGTGCATTTGCTGAGTCATGCTCTATAAGGATTCTCTATAGATGAGCACATGAACTACAACTCAAAACATCTTCACTTTTCAAAGCCGTAAGTGGCAGTGCAAAATTTTAAAAGTGATTAAGTGGCCATTGGATTTTTAAAATCCACACTGAAGACAAAACTTCATAGCAATGTAACAAATACCCTCTGCAGGCTTCCCTCTGTATACTATGCCAACCCCATTTTATTTTAAAGATGCCATATGTATTTTTTTTTTTTAGTGAAACTTCATATTCTGAGTAACTTGGGAGCCCAGATGAACCAGGAGTCACTGAGATGAGATACTGCCAACTGGCTGAGTGGTAACTCACTACAGTAGATCGCTCCTCAGGTCCTATGGGACCACTGCCTTGCATGGAATAGTATTCTGCTCTATGGCAGACAGTGGCTCTGCCACTTTGCCATGCACAGGAGTTGTCATGAGGTGACAAGCAGTCACTTGTTCCTGTAAGGAAACACCTACAGCTGTGCTCAGATCCATGCCCTCAGCACATAGCGGGTACCACGCACCCACCACCAGCACTGTTTATAACCCCCCTCTTTAGCCAGGCCAAGCATCATGTTTTCACTTCTCTATGCAGCCAGGAAATCCAAGACACGGTCTATCCCTGCAATAGCGTAATGTAGCTCCCTCACAAGGAGAACACGTTGACAAAGCACTTTATTTCTGATGCTCAGGAGTGTGCCTGGACTGACATCAGATCACTGTTGCCAGGCATTTAGAAATGTATGCACTGCCTGTAGAAAGCAGAATCAACCAACCAAGCAAAAGAAAATAAAATTACTTGCTGGCAACTGGTAACTCTCTATAGTAGATAAAAAAAAGCTTTCCTCTGTCTCTCTATTTGTCCGGATTTTAATTATAGACATCCAAGAGGAACAGATTGTCAATACCCTGCCCAAATAATTCAGCCCAAATAATACTTATCTCTAACACAGCAGTCTAAAAACATTAACTAATTTGTTCATCAAAACTGCACCACAAGAAAGGCAGGAAGACTTGATTATATTACTGCTTTACTGACATCAAAGACTAATCAGAGTAAGACAAAGTGCTTGATCCAGCTTTCAGGATGGAGGATTAAGCACTGTGGGACTCCAGAATCAGTTACACATTCTTTTATAAGCTTATGCAGTAACAGAAATAGAGAGATGACAGCCTTTAGCCTAGAACATTAGTTCAGTCTTGAGATATAAATTAGTGACACACTTACACTACTTAAGAAATGAGTTAAAAAAAAAAAAACAACAACAAACCCTGCACAAAAAGGATGGAGCCTTTTGTCCTAAGAGAAAATATGTGCATTTCTTATGTGTGCTCATGTGCAATCTGTAATTACTAGTCCAAAGTCTGCATTAGAAAGCAAATGAGAATGCTGGATCTCAGCTGCTGTAAATCAGCACCACTCTGCTGCCTTCAATGACACATTGACACCGCTCAGGCCTTTGAATGCTTCTCATATCCTAAGATATAAACCCATCAATTAAGAGACCTTTTCAATTTGGATTTGACTCTCTTCAATTTGGTGATTCAGCTCTCTTTGGTTTCAGTGAAGCCCAGATGGGATGACTGATTCATAGGTAGCAGTTCAATGTATTGTTTTATGGGAGGGAAGGCAGAAGCAGACTGGATCTGCCATTTGATGAAGACATACCCAGCCCTATGAACATGGAAACGTTTGTTTCAGCACTGCAGGGAACAAACTGATCGCCTGGTAAGGCGCACGATCATCTTGCCTGGGCTAAGGGACTCTGCATTCTTTCTTCTAAGATAGAAAAGGAAAATGTGTAGAGCCTTATCTATCACTTGGCTACTTCCAGTTTTTGTCCACTTAGGCAACGTCAGTTAGATTCATATGCAAGTAGTGATTAGAAAACACACTGTAGGGAACAATACCCCACTGGGCTAGCATCCCCATTCTGAGAGGGATCTCCTGCAAAAGGCTCACGGATATCTACTCATATTGCAGTCAATAGGTTTAATTTCTTATACAAGTATTCCAGTCTTATTAACAGGACTGCTGTAGTAGTACAGTATAATTAGCCAGTATAAAATCTTCCAATTTTGTTCAAAACAAATCAAGGACAAAAAAAAAAACTTAACTCTTGATAATATACTGCCAGAGATGGTGCAATTCAGTAAAGCTCTACTGATGGGAAGACAACAGCAAGAGTTTATATTACTTGAGCTCTAAAACCCAGGCATTATTCGCTTCTCATAATACAGCAGAAGGAATGCAGGGCAAACCTGGATCACCTTGAGTGGTATGGAAAAAAATTACCAGCACAGTGAGTCCTGGCAGATACAGTCCACTTGAGAATCAGGAAGAGTGTATACCTAAAAATGTTCCAGCTCTCTGTTTACATCAGTTCTAGCAAGCTTGCTTCTCTAAGATTACATAAGATTAATGCATTCATGTGATGTATTGTCTCATCCATCATTGCTTTAAGGCTGCCACAATTTCACACTAGTATCTTTTCTCCTTTCCTTTTCTTTTTCTGTCACCTGCAGAACTAGCATTTCAGAGTCCAACAGAGTAAGGTCCTTTCCAGCTCTTTCCCTGTTTGCAAAATCCAGCCCAGCAACCTCATGCTGGCTTTCAGGCCACCCCTTCACAATTCTGCTGAATCTCTGGCTTGTGAGGAAAAGGACATGATCACGAACAAAGCATCTGGTACTTTTTTGGTCTAAAATGTGTTGTAGGAGCTACATCTGGTATATTAACTACTGAATCATTGTTTCTATCATTTCAGTCAACAAGTTTAAGCTGAGAATGTGGCTGAATCTGTTATTAACAGCTAAGTTGCAATAAATTTTAAGGCTTTGGAAGAATCCATGCTGTAAATCCCAACTTCAAGCCCTCATATTTCTATGTTTCAGAGATTATTTTAGCTCTGATCCCACCTGCTGCAGATCACTGCATTCCCTGAAAAACATCAGTTGGAAGTCGTCTGTGTCAATCAGGCAGGGCTGCTTTCTTACTGTGGACTGGCACTTGGTGGCACTAGAGTTCATATAAGTAAAGATGCAGATGAATCAGCAGCATTTCACTGTTCATATAGTTGATGCACAGTGTCGTCTAAAACGGTTTGCTCTGTAACATCACTCAATGAGCTTTGAAGTCTGGCCCTGCATTTTCTTGAAAATATATGTGCTGTATAATTTTAAGTGAAATGCTATCCGCTTACAGTTTACTGCAATCTTCTTTGAAGTCTCCACAGGATTTAGAATTGTGAATTCTCACGACATCAGAGGAAATTGAACAACTTATCTCATTTCCAGTGCCAAAAGTACAGTGAACACTTCATAGACAAGCAGAAATTATGTCTGCCATGTTATAATTACCGAGGCTGATCTTGCAATCAGTCCTTAATTTTAGCCTGACCAGTTTTATCTGGATTTCACATATTCTGCAGGAGCCCATGCATATAAATGAGCTAGCAGCATGAATCTGTAAGAATGTGCAAGTTGCTTTTAAACTGATATCCTAAATTATAGTTTTGTTTTGGTTAAATATTACCTTTGGATTTAGGTTAACAAAACATCTGCCACTGCTTCAGTTTCTTAGAAGAAAGATCAAGTCTTGGACGCATATTATGATCAAAACCTCAATTAAAAAAGGATGAGATTTGAGCATGAAACAGCAAGTACATTTGGTGACATTGGAACTCTTCTTATAGCAGCACTTTGTGTCAGAGTAGTAATAAATTACCAAGTAGGCTAAGAAAGTGTCTTCTTTTCACATAAAAATAACTGCAAACACTGTCCACCAAGTTCGTAATACAAAAATTCACAAGATTTAAATACAATATTTCTGTTATGGATGATGGATGTTTTTATATAAAGAGAACAAGCACTTAGGAGACTATGGAAAGCTTTGTATAACTAAACCAATACACCATCAATGACTACCCAGCACAGTATAGCTGGCACTGCAGTTGTGAAGGCAGAGTATACAATTTCAAAATCACTTGTCTTTTAATCCTCTAAAAACTGCTTCTCAGTACTTTTAAAAGCCTGCGTCTTTTATGACTACATGTAAAATGAGTTAAGGGACTGTTAAAAATCTCAAGGAAATTCAACAGCCTAATAGTCTCCTTCTTGTAAGTGCCAAATTGATTCAGCAACATTCAGCAACTGCTGCAGAAAATGTTTGATGACTATGTGAAGTTACCAACAGGGTAACATGCTACGGAGTGCTGAAATCTCTGGCCAGCTCCTTTTTATATACAACAGAACCTTTAAACTCACTGAAGCACAGAATCAGTGAAAAAGTTTTTTTGGATTAAGTTGAGTCATGGGTGACTAAGCTGGGGATATGTGCTGTACAAAGCTTCCCATCCTTCACGGGCTAATTGTCGGTTACAGATCAACAGTCATACTAGCACTATGTCTGAATATGATCACTATCTCCAATTATCATTAAATAAGGAGGGTTAACAAGACAGACAGTCGGAGCCCAATTTAAACCTCACTGCAGCACAGACTGCAGCAAGTGGATTGGACACACCCTATTAAAGATGCAGTACATCATTTCTGCCCTTCAAGCTTACTTCATCCCCTTTGCTGCAATGCTGTCGACAAACACAAAGCTTAACTCTTTTTAGAGCAAACTGCCTCAAAAAAGCAGGCATCAAATTGTGCAGTATTTAAAGCTAGAAACATAGGATATAAGTGATCTGTATTCACTATAGATAACCTCTTTCCTCACAACAAAGTTTCAATATATATGTGCGTATATGTGTGTAAAGAATATTTTGGTTTGTTGTTTTTCACATAGGAAGTGTTTGCCGCAGAGAATAGGGTTTGCAAATGCCTGCCTGAGAATCTTAATTCCTGGATATTCATTGCAAAGATCCAATACAAGTAAGTATGACAGTGCAATTTTCCCAAACCCATCTGGGTTGTATGGTAAACTGAGGCACAGGTTCCACACAAATTCTCTTACAAGCTTTGATTAAGCTTCTGATGAAAAATCAGCTATTTCTAAATCCAGGTCAACTTCAGTAGACAGTTTCAGTCAGGAGAATAAAGGAAAAGTGGACCTTTGCTGAAGCTAAAGCAGAGAAACATTTTCTAAAGGAATGCCTTTGACTTTTAATTTCACAACTGACCTCAATTTCTTTCCAAGATCAAAATTTTGTCTGCATCAGATTATAAAACAAAACAATCTATTACACACAAATATTTAGCTTTGATTGCTGTTCTTCCTTGCCATTGAATAAAGCTACTGTGCAAGGATCTGAGGAAACTTGGACAAAATATTTTGTAGTTCACCTATCCTAGATTGTCTGTCATTGGCTTGCAAGAGAGCTGCTGTAGACAATAAATTAGAGCAGTCCCAGAGGTTAGACCTATTTGAATTTGGGAAGAGCCGAACCAGCGTTATCCTTACTCCCCTGTGAAGGGCAGCCCAGATATTGAGCCTGAGAGCACGCGGTGAGAAACCTATGGGACTTTATTAATGACTATGCAGTATGGACAAGAGGGATGCACTGCAGAATCATATGGCTTGCTGTTCTGTTTCAGAGCCTAGATTTCTGCCTTCCTCCCATCCCTCATCACAAGTAACTATGTTAACAGTCTAATTGCCGGAGGCTGCAGGAAAGAAAAGAAAATCAAGACAAAATGTAGTACAGCGTGGAGGAAAGCAGTGAAACATTCCTTTCAGAAAGCGTCCAGTTGTAGAGGAAAGAAGAAATACAGATGCTCTGTGAAAATGCAAACAAGAGTGACATTAAGCCCTTATGCTAAGGCAGGCACACGTACCTAATGGAGAAAACTATGTTCTTTTGTATTCACATCAATGCCTAAACCTCCCATTAACAGAAATAAAAATCTGTCAGTAGCTTTTCAGTGCTCTTGCTTGTCTGTAGCAGCTCCAAGGGTGTTATCTACTGTCTCACTGCTGACAGCTGAAGCACTGAATCCTTCTCGCTTCAGTTAGAATGAAAATAAAGTAGAGCCGTTTCTGCTAAGCAGGTGGGTCTGATTCTCCTTTTACACTCAGGTAATTTAGCAACGATTCAGACAAGCCAGCGGAATCACATATATATGTGTGTGTGTGTATGAGAGAGAGATTCAAAGCAGTCCGTGTCATATAAGACTGCTGTACAATATTTATATCTGTATTTACAGATACCTTTCTCAATAACTATGCCAATGAAAGCAAACCCCTTGTCTAGTAATAGAGACTACTAGATATAGGACTTGACGTTGTCGGCTGGAATAGTAAGGAAAAAAAAAAACAGAGGGTTCCTTGAGCACTCCAGCACTTGCAATCCAGGCTATATATACACATTTACTTTTGCATGTATAGGTCCTTTAAAATTTACAGACAGAAAAATCAAGGTCCAAACTAACTCAGAGTTCAAGTATGTTTGCAAGGAGTTATTTGGTACTCACCAATTAAACTCAGGGCGGAGAACCAGTGTTTTGTCCCAGATCTTCAAGCTGGTAAAAAGAGGATTTCTGTAGAGCTTTCCTAATTCACTGCAGCTGATGATACACGTTATTACATTTAGTGATTTATGAGAAGAATGCAAAGATAAAGTTATGTTTCTTTCATCTTGTTTTATTCCCTCCTCAAAGGCTGTTACTAGTGCTTTCCCTCTAGACCGGACTTGACAAAGCTAGCTGGACAAGAAATTGGTTTCTTCTTACTATCAAATAGCGTCCTTAACCTCTGCTGGCTAAAGATGCTCTGCTTGAGACCCTTACTTTGTTCCATTTCAGTTGTTGACTGGATACTTGAAAAGCTAGCTTCCATTACTACATAATTCACCCCTGGGCATCCAGTATGAGAACGTTGTGGGGTTGACCACTGGAAATTTTGGTCACTTCACTAGCAAGCTGAATGGGAAAGGGGTCTATCTGAACACAGATCTAATGTTTGGAGGAAAGAGACCTAGAGATCAGTATTCTTTGTTTCTTTAAGTTTTGGAGTGCAAACAAGTCGTTAGGGCAGGAACTATAGATCATTTCAGTTAAAAACAACTTCTGCACACTTTGACCTTGTGATTTCCAGATTTCTACCCAAATGCCTAGGATGTATTTTGCAAGCTACAGCATCTACTTGGCTCCCAACCCAGTTTTTCACCTCCAGTCCTTATCTGAAGTTTAAATGCCAGAATTTATGGCTACATGTCTGTTAATTCTCCCGAATGTGATTAGCTGCTCTGTCAAAGTAAGATGATGCATAGGTGTTCTTTCAAGACCAGTGAAGCTCAGGTACTAATTCATTTAAGGCACTGTAAATCATGCTAGCAAGAAGCACAAAGGTACTGGCATTAAAGAAAGAGTCTAGATACCCCTGATCCTACTCACTAGGTGTGTTGTCTGCCTAGTATTTTCTGAATAATGTGTTGTAGATGCCTTTCAATGCTGAACTCCTGAAGTCTCAGATGTACAAGCTCTTAGGCATTTTAGCCTTTTACTTATCCTGGTTCTAAAAAGAAAACAAAAAATCCCAAAGAAATTGCATGACATTATCTATTTCAATTTAAAATGGGAACTGTTCAGGAAGAGGTCAGCTAGTATACTGAGGTGACTGGTACAGAAAGGAATATATAGCATATAGGACAAGTATCATGAAACAGAGAATGTGGTAGAGAAAGAGTGAATCTGCATTGCACAAAATAAATTATCCTCTCTTCTGTAAGTCTTTTGTAGAGGAATAAAGGACATCTAAAGGCAAAGGATTCTGCTCTAAGATATCCCAAGGTTAGGTGATGTACTAAACCACTACTGGACTATTGGTCTCAGAACCTGGAATAACATGCAGCAGCCCTTGGCTTCTCGTCCTCAGAATAAGCATTCAAAACTGGAAGATTTTTAGCTTGGTATGTGAAGACTATCTAAATCAAAACTGAAATGTCTACATTACACACCACTGGTTCTACCTACGGAAAAAAAAAAAGGCGGGGGGGGGCAGGGAGAGGAGAGAAAGCAGGAAAGAGAGAAAGAGCAGTTACTTTCGAAAGAATAGAGTTGCTTGGTTTATTGATATGCGTGATACAGGAGGTCAATTTGTTTGTTATCTGCCAGCGCACAACAGTGTCATGTTCTGCTGTCACTGTTGATCGCTAGACCGCTCACAGACCCTGGCACTTCCGCAGACACGCCACAGCTAGGGGAGAGGAGAGAAAGCAGGAAAGAGAGAAAGAGCAGTTACTTTCGAAAGAATAGAGTTGCTTGGTTTATTGATATGCGTGATACAGGAGGTCAATTTGTTTGTTATCTGCCAGCGCACAACAGTGTCATGTTCTGCTGTCACTGTTGATCGCTAGACCGCTCACAGACCCTGGCACTTCCGCAGACACGCCACAGCTAGGCTAGACAAAAATGATCTTGTGAAAGACACAAGGCGAAATCTCTCTTGAACCTATCCTTACAAAACACCCTTTGGCTAAAATAGAAGTAAAGTAAGCAGGATTTGGCCCATGGTGACTTGGTACTAAAAATTTAAATCCTATAGGATGATTCTTGATTTTTCATGTAACATTTTATAACCTTACTTACAGTGGCTCTGTGGTCTATGGTCAGACATCCCCTTCCTTTAAAAATCACGGGATCTATAAAAAGCTCAGGCTGAAACGTAATATATACTGGAACATGATGGTTCAAAGCAGTTGTGGTTGAGAATGAGTGTATTAGCAGCCTGGTAAGAAAGAGACAACCCTCTCTTCCTCGAAAGCTTTTCCTTTCATGTTTGTTAGCCCACCTGTTATTAAAATAAAGATTCATCACAGCTACAGACTCTACTCAGAATTCTCTCCACACAACAGTTTCTGCCACTGTTTTGCATTTCAAAAGGACACATTTGTAATAAATGTGAAAGAGTAAACTATAGGAAGTATTAGCTGTGGAAAAGAGAGTAAGTAAGGACACTTAGGTATACAGAAATAAGCATCACTGAGCACTGAAACACAGTATTTAATAAACAGATATATAGAACACAAAGTTAGTTTTATGTCTGTGGACCTCAGCCACTGCTGTTATTAACTTAAAAGCACTGGCATGACAGCTCAAAATTTTCTAAGCATTTATGACCCTTCCATAGGAGGATGGGGGTGCACAGAGATGTCCCCCATTCCACAGCAAATCTCCTGCTGACTTAGTAAGAAGTTAGGGGCATAAATATGCTTCTGAACCGGGCGGAATTGTTGACAAAGCTCCCAGTAACTCTAACAGGTTCAGGCAGGTTTGTGTGAGGACCTAATTAAAAGTCCATAGAAATCAATAAAAAGAGTCCCATTTTCTTTAGCTACTTTAGGATATAGTAATATATTAGAACATACTGCTGATAAAGATGGAGTTAAACACTTACGGGTGAGATCACAGTCAGCACTGGAGTCTGCTTTCTTATATGGATACTACATTATTATGTGGGCTTGTAAGGAGGGACAGTAGCATCAGTTCATGGATAACTGAAAATAACAGCCACGTTCCTATTGGTCCTCCTTACTGCACTGTGCCATTTTGGGCAAAACTTCTTCCATTATTCACTTACCTTATCAATTTATAACATTATCTCTGTGGGAATCTGTGCTTGTACAGTTTCTCCTACAAAACTTTCACAAATCTGTTTATTTCATTCTCAGCTTTTTAGTATCATCTTAACATTGGAAGGACCCTTAAGAATATTATTAGAATGTCAAAATGCCACGTATAAGAATGTCAATAAGTGACAAGAGAGACATACTGACAAAAATAAAATGTATACTTTTACACATCAAATGAAAGGAAAGAAATCGTGATTATGGCATTTTAGAAGATCCACTGAATTGCTCATCTCCATTACAACTGCACTGAGTCAACACTGCTTCCACCTAGTCCCTTCAGGATGGGAATCAGGCAAAATAATGAGAGTTAATTGCTTTGCCAGTGTATATTAGGGCACTGTGTCCAATGATATTGATCAGTGAAGATGGGGTAAAGTAGGCTTTTCTGATGTGAAATTCTTTTTTGCCTTGTGCAAAGAACAGAATAGTAAGAAATGCTGAAATAAATTTCTGGTTGTGCCAGCCTCATCACATAAAAAGGTGTTTAAACAAATGCATTCTAGCAAAACATTGAGTGAACAGACCATTTATGAAACTAGAACTGAGATGCAGGGAGACACTGTTTATTTTTAAATCACATTTGCATGCAAACTCACAGCTTGCAGCCACATC
>NW_009230906.1:21562-41004 GCF_000690835.1 Fulmarus glacialis
CAATAGCAGTTGCCCTTGTAATGTGATCTGCAGACTTTTAAAAACCAGCCCATTGATTAGCTGCAGGACTGCAGGATGTGATTCTATTCATTTATTTATTTATTTGTGCCTGGAGCAGCACACTTAATCAATGAACACTGGCAAAAAATTGATAGGGGAAAAAGCAGCAATAATCTAATATCAAAGATGACTTCTGTGCACAAACACTACTAATCATATTGGCCTTCATGACTACCTAGAATGAAATTTAACCTTAAATATGACTCCAAGTTACTAGAAAGACTGCAAATAATTATGTTCTAGACAGCCTCCTTCTTGACATTATATATTATTTCTACTATGGAGGTACACTAGAGTCTAGTCCTAAATCAGGAAACCGTAATGTGAGATATTGAATACCTCTTACAATAAAAGCAAGATAAGGCGGTCTGAGAAGTAGTCTAAGCTGGACTGAAACACTCCAATAAAAAGCTTTTGAAGGGAACAGTATAATCAAATAGCTAGAACAGGGGTCTGCTGGTAAAAAACTCTGGATTTTATTCCCAGCTTTTGGAAGGTAAGGACTAATTAGAACAGCCCCAAAACCCTTTGATTATGTTTTACTCTCTGGGCAGGAAGGTAGACTAGTAATTAGGCCACTACGTGGGAGAAGCGAACTGAAAGTCATGACATCTGATGGGTATTTCTCAAGGTGTAACTGTACAGCAGTCATTTTAGAGCAGAGGATAAAATGTTGTAATCCTAGCTTACCTTTCTGTGAAGTAGTGACGAGAGCATGTGCAAGTGTTGTTACTGGTGGCCTTGTATCTGTATCTCTTAAAAAGAATAGCAGCAAAACTGTGCACTAATGACATTACCTGATGTGTGATATATATTGGCCTTATTCTGCTGTCTTTCCAATCAATGGCAAAATTCCTGCTAGATGCAAAGGTGGCAGATTGGGCTCATTAAATTTTGAGTAAACTCACAGCAGCAAGGTCAGCATGATCCCCTCTCCTCAGCTATTGTTCATGCTGTAATCAAGCATATCCATCACACAGCTTTGCATCTGTCTCTGTCCTCTTTCATTAGTCTGCATGAACAATGGATGTGATGACCCTAGAAGTCTCTTTCATATGAGGTAACTACAAATGGGAATATGCCTTTGTTCATAACTTATATTACAGTGTGGACAAGGCTGAGGTTAGCATATGGCATTTGCTAATGGTTCCTCCTACCCCACATTTCTCATAGGCAGATAATTTAATAGAGCTGATGTCTATATCCCTTAACAAATTGAATTAAAAACGTTGCAGCAGCTGCACATGTAATAGAATCTACATGCTCTTCAGCAACCTACTTTATTATGGGCTATTGTTTTAGGCAGCAATATAAGGTGCATAAGCAAAGATGTGCAGAATTTGGGGCGATGGACAAGACGACACCTGCCTTTCACTATAATACCATATATAAAAACAGTTAAATGCACTTACCTTGTTTCTGTGATGAATGTAGCTATGCAGCCATTCGTCTTCTCTCATTTTTTATTAGAACCATTAGTTATATATCACAAGAACAGGATATTTCTGGAGTAACAACGTAACTAAACTCAGGTTCCTGCTCTCCCATGGTCATCCTCAGAAAATCACTTACAGCCATTACTAGAAAGACCTTCAGGAGTACAAAATTGCTAAAAAATGCATTGTGGGACTCACAGGAATGCATAAAAGCGTGTTACATGACTAGTTCTCTCTGAAAGTCCATAAACGTGTGCCACTCCCAATTGCTAAACAGGGAATGGTGTGCCATTACAGAGATGTGTACAGAGGATACGTGCACTAAAGTTTTGTGAAATTCAGATAGTATAGAAATGGGAGACAGCTGGTTCATGCTCTGATGAAAAGTGTTCATTAACAGTTTTACATTATTTTCTAAAGTCAGGCTCGTGCTTACATATCTCTTTAAACTGGGATGTGCATGACAGTTTTTCCAAGCTATACTGCCAAGATAACACCAGATTCACAGAGGTATAAGAGAGAGAAAAATATACTTGCTATACCCCAGTAATAACAGATCCTCTATGATAGGATCCAGCAAATTTCCTTTTGCTACAGTTTCAGCTAATACATGACATCAATCTAAGCGGTCAGCCTATCCTTACAACAACTTGTAACCAACTCTACTACCTGCTGATGCATGGTTTCATAAACAATTTTGCTGTGGTCTGTAAGTGAAGCTGCATACTCATGCGTTTTTTCCCCTTCATCAAAGCCTCCAGGACAACAGAGAGTTGGCATAAATAATTCACAGTATGTTACCAAGAAAAGCAGCAAAGCTGCAGCACTTACCTATCGTCTTAGATACAGTATCAGTCCAGTGATGTGACTTGTAAGTGCTAGATCTTGAAAAACACTGAGGTTGGAATGATCTGATCATGGAAGGCAACATTTGAAGAACTGGAAGACAACCTGCCTGAAACAAAACCAATCATGCTGAGTCTCTGTCTGTGTATTTATTTATTGCTATGACAATAGTAAATTGAAAGATTTAGCCAGAGCCTCAAAGGAACGCCCAACTTCTGTGAGAACTAATGTACAAGTGTCTGCCAGACTCCTGTCTTGTCCGGGTCATAAGGTCTAGGAGCAATGCTAGAGGGGGATGAGGGGGGTGCTACTCTCTGGAAAGCTTCCCTATATAATACTACTGCTATTCCTAAAACAACTATTCATGCTTGGATTTTCTGAGGAGGACGGGTGAAGATTTGGTCTCACTACTTAAACTTGTAAAACTGCTTGTTCAGTGAGTGCCTGATCAACAGAAATAAATCTTCGGTAACACCAACCTTGGGACCAAGTTCATTACCTTGAACTACTTACATTGACATCTTTGGCTCTGAAGCTCACAGAATCAAATTTTAGCCCTGAGAAAGGCAGCAGATAACAACAGACAATGTCATATCCATAATGTATAGATACCCTTAGATGTTAATAAATGAATGTTGTTTAACATGCTGCTAAACAGACCCCTAACTTTGTACTGTTAGTTCATGCTTCTTTCCTTTCCAATGAATTAAATTCAATCACGATGTGCCTCCTGATGCCCATTTATCAACTCCAATTGATAACCTGTATCATGCCTTCACACACAAAACATCTGGGATCCAATCTGAATCCTAGCACCTCTCTGACTCTTCTCAATTGTTCTTCTGTATTATCTCATACAGATGGAACGCTGTAATTAAACGTGTCAGATCCAAACATATGCAGTGAATCATTTTTAAACACAGTTCCTAGAGAGTGGGTCTCTGGTATGTGGGTTGCAGTGGTGGAAGATAGGGAGATAAATGTTTCACAGGGTAAAGTAACCCAGAATAAATTCAGACATGGGTTAAATGTTACTTAGGTCCGTGTGCTAAACATTTTATGATATTAAGATAGACAATATTATCCTGATAAAGAGCTAGGGTGGGACTGAGCCATACCTCAGGTAAATTTTGTATTCTCTTTCCTTCCAGACCATAATAATGGATTTATGATTTATGGAGAACAAAGCTACTTTTTATTATTGAAATTAAAGGTTCATGTAATGAAAAATTATAATTTCTACATTCTTGTCCCATTTCCAGACCTCTGATCCCATAAAGTGTGAAGGTCAGGATGTTAAAGGGTACATATACCCCACCCTACCCCCTCATAGTTGATTATATATATACTGTTCCACAACACAGGATGTTATGCATACAGAATCCTCAGACCCCAACAGAATATAAAGCTTTTTCGAAGTTGGGCTGATAGAGGCTAGAATAAACACGGCCTGTTCTACCTCCTGCTCACCCCCTGTTCACATCTGCCTGTTTTGCCATACAAGTGCACTGGGCATGTTCAGGGACTTTGATGAGGCCCATCTGTAATTCGCCAGCCCACAAGGCAGTTAGTCTATACACGCGAGCATTTTTAACACACGGTCCGGCCAAACCCTGCAAATCTCAATCTGTATGAGTGGCTGCAGCAAGGGCTCAGATGGCAGATATTTTTTCCAATTATTCATGAGATGGCAAGTCAATTTTGTGCCTTGTTAAGTAAATTACTCCTTTAATAGGACGGGTTTACATATCTGGTGTACTAGCCTGGGGAAATACGAGTTTTCATTTTGCACATAATTATTCTGAATGTTGACAGCATGCAGGAAAGACACAGCTAGTATTTTCCATTCGGAAAGATGCTGATCAAATTCTTAACCAGAATCAATAATCAAATTATTAACGTAAAATACTAACAAAAAGGTCCTCAATTTGGTTTCACTTTGCAGTGGTATAATTTTGGAGCAACTCATGAGAAACTATTAGGTGATCGTGGTCTTTATAGTGAGCAAATGCAATAGGACCATCTTTAGAAAACATTGCCAGTACCACTTAAACGTTCTTTAACTAATATTTAGTTAGGACAATCTCCTTTGAAGCTAACTGATTAGTATTTGTGATGCATCTTGAGATCTGTAGATTAAAAGCTCCACAATAAGACAATGTTTTACTCTATTATTAGTCAATCAAACATATAGAAACACACATTGAAATTAAATCGCTAGAAAAACCTTGATCCTTGATACTTCCTCTCCCCTTTACTCTCCTCCATCCTTTAATTCTATTTTTTTTTTATAAACTATTACATTTCAAGAGCCTGGTCTTTAATACTCCTTTTGTAGCTACACAAAGTGCATTAGGAATGATCTGCCCATTAGGTACCAGAGAAGATTCTCATGCATCAGTTCCAAATGTTCTAAAGCAGTTTACTAGCCTCGGAGACTTTGATGAGAAGTGTGGGAGGAAAACAGAGACACACAGAATAGGGAAGACCGGCAGTCTTCCTACACACACTCCTTATTAACTTGAGTAATCCCCTTAAAGCTATTCAAATGAAATCTTGAAGCCTGATGTAACTGATGTTGCAGGCAGACAGATAGATACTTCTGTCTATATAAATAACTTTATGAAAATTGCAGGTCTTGACAAAAAAGATTTCCTAATTCCAAGCCTCCACTCTAACCCTCTTGTCTTTCTACAAGAAAAATAACTTATTCATTATGTAACATCTGCACACCCCTAAAGACATGCAGCTAGGAATGGCTGAGCTAAAAACAGATTTGAAAAAGGAAGCAGTAAGTATGTGAGCAGATTCTGGAATATAGGCTGAGAAAAAGGAAAAGTTTTTCCTGCATCTGACCAGCAGCTCACTAGAAGCCACAATTTCAGAGCTCAGAAACAAGTTTTCAAGTTCTCATCCTTCTAGCAAATTCTCCCCGAAAGTCATGTTCCCAAACAAATTAGGATTAGGACTCGGTAAGATTTAAAGCAGGTGTGTGCCAAGGACGGATGGCTAGATTTAGATTTGTGGCTAGCAGTGGCCACTGAACCAAAATAAATGGTAGAGTTAGAAGCAGCAGGGACTACTGATCAAGGATTTTTTTGTGTGTAGCTAATGTACCCTGCTGGTCTCATGGCTATTTTTAAGCCTATAGTTAGATTTCAGGCCAGGAAGAGCTAATGAGCCAGATTTATTGCGGGCCTGGCCACAATTGGCCTTGCTTCATCCTAAAACTTGGAGGAGGAGGAACTGGCTTTCAATGGTTTGTTAAACGGTAAAATGCTTCTTCTTGCATATATGTCACCATTTTATGCATTTTAGAATTAACTACAGTGTGATCACCATGGGGAAAAAAACATATAAAAACTAAAGGTATTCCATGCAGAATTTGGATTGCATGCTGTAAACAGGACATGGGGTTAAGCACTACAGGAAGAGGATAAAAAAGAAGTATATTAATATATAAACTTTAGTTTACTGTATAAATCCAAATACAAGTGTTCTGGAAAAAACTGTGCATGATCACTTAATTAAAAGACTTCATCATAACGCATCATAATGAAACAAGATACAACTGTGCAATAATGCTCACCATTATTAAATTTCAATGCTCTGCTTTAAAATATAGGAAGGCAAAAGAGCTTCTAAAGCAAAAATTAAGCTTTGGTTTTTCTTTTTAATATTAAATATAGAAGTTCTGAACAAATGAAAACAGGATTTTAAAATAGGAAGTATGAGCTAAGCTTAAAAAAAATGCAGTGCTAATATCTCTTTGTAATAATATGAAGTAAGATGATAGGATAGTTCAATATAGAGCTGTAAGCAACGAATCATCATCCACTGACAAGAAAGCTTGCTTGATTTTCAGGACACCAGGACCCTTCATTTAATAAATTCCTATCTAGTATTGCAGATGTTTACTGCCACTAATGTTTGGAAAGGACAGTGAAATGGTGATAGACGTTTTTTTCTGTGCCAGCCGTCAGTGTTCAATCAGCACCCATTTCTCCCCAAGCCCCCGCCGCTGTGAAACAAGCGCAGAGATTCATCTTTCACCTTCCTATTTTCCTGCAGAGCATCCTCCCCAAAGCTGCACGCTCGGTGATTTTTGAGATTTTTACTGAGATATTCTGCAGCAATCGCTGAGGAAAAAGAGGTTAAAGGAATAGCTTGTACAGCAGGCAGTGGAAAGTAGCGGTACAGAGTGCTTTATTGCTGCCTATTCCAGCAAACCACACAAAAAAATCATGTTTTCCCTGCCCTAGCCCTTCTTCCAAGAAATGTCTGCCCGATGGATAATCATTGCTGATTCAATGCCCAGGAGGGCTCCTTTAAAGAAGAAAATTGCTGCAGCATACACTGTATTCATCAAATATTATTGCTGCTCTCTAGAGGAACAGGAAGATCCATTACCAAAGGAGAAATAGATTCAGCATCAACTCATGTAGCTACAGCGATAAATTTTAATTTTAAAGCAATGCCTTCTTTTGGTTGGGACCCAGAAAGGGAAAAAAACAAGAGCGCAAGAGAGAGAAAAGTCAGGCTAGAGGAAGAGAGGAGTCTGAGCTGTCTCCATCAGTTTCACTGCGGGAGACTAGGAAAGACTGGGAAGTTCAAAAGGAGGAGCAGGCGCTGCAGGAGTGACTCAGCATCCTTCTGCGGCAAAAAGGGAGCATGTCTGTAGCCACCGCCCTTCCCCGGCTGCAAGCACAAGGCCTGCCCTTCCCCATAAGCAATAGCTGCAGGAGAGACACTGCAGCCATGCCAGACCCTCTCCCATGGAGAGCTGGTCTCCTTCTGCTCCCAAATCTCCCTGCAAATAACTGCAAGAGCCACAGCTCCCTCCATAGCCATTGCCTTCCCAGAGCACCCATTCCCTAGGGCCTGGCTCCAGGGAGAGCATCAGCGAAGCTGCCGTACTGCCATCTCCCCACTGCAATCCAGAGAGACTACCACACTCTCTCGGAGCTGCAGAAACGCTATTAACTCCCACTCTGCCATATTCACCTCCTACTCACTGGGAGCAGCAGAGCAGCTGACTCCTCTTCCTCTCCTGCACCCCATCTAATTCTCACATAGCTATATACTACTGACTTTAATAATTCTCATAGGACAGAAAAGGAACAAAAGGGCCAAATAGTACTGCATGTCCAGACCCACACAATTGAAGCTGCTCTCGTACAGGACATGTATACGAAGGTGCATGTTTTGACAGTCACCCCAGAGTTGCTCAGTGCGCAAGGGCAGGCAGAGAACTTGATCCCCTCACTCTAACCAGAGTGGGAAGCTGGGCTCTTCCCACTCCCACTGCAGAAGTGGGCCCAGTTCCTGCAATCTGGACTTGGTGGGGAGAAGCATGTGGTGTCCACAAACACTGCCTTGTAAGTTAGTGCTTGGCAAAGGCTGTAAGGAAGCGAGAGAGAAGAGACCTACGGCTCGTATAAAGCCCACTCTTGTTTGCTCCTCAGCTATTTGCTCATGTTCTACTAGGTTTGTCTTGATTTCCCATCTGTTCCCATCCTACCTTTGTATTTCTTATTTAACACCTTTCTCTTGAGGGTTGTTGATTTTTGGGGGGAGGGGTAAATGGACTTTTTTCTCCTCCCTCCCCTCACCAAATTTTACCTGGCCCCTTCTCTCAGAACACTTAAGAAAAAAAAACCACCTTCCCTGGGAGAGAATTGTTCTGATCCCATGGATACCCCAATCACCTTATTTTGCTGCATCATTTTTGGCTACTTGGGGGAGAGTTTTATTTAGTATAAACCACAAACACTAGCTCTTAGGGTGAGGTCTGGAGGTGAAAAGGCCACTGAAAACTTGTTAACTATATGAAAGCTGGGGCAAAGCAGGCATTGCTGCTGTATGGGAAAGCTTGCTTTTTCTGATTCTTTTCTTGCTTGCAGCAGTTAGGCTTCTGGCCAAAGGGAGCCTGGGACATGGTAGCTCCACCTCTATGCGGGACTCTCCTCCTCTCTCCCTCCCTTCTCCTCTCTCTTTGAAAGTTGGTGCAGTGTTGAACTTCTGCCAGAAACTGGACCTGCTGCAGAAGCAGCAGCTTCCCAGCGGGAGGAGGGAAGAGGCAGATTGAGTAGTGCTTTCTCTAAGCTCCACTTGACAGCAGCTAGTCAAACAATCCCTTCTCTCTCTTCCTTACCCTCTCTGCTTATAGCAAGCCTCTATCAATCCATAAGTTACCACTACAGGGAAGGCAGTGCAGGGTCCTACCATCACATCCCCCCAGTGACAGGCAGAAGACACTGCCAGGGACTGATGCAAGAGAGTTTGCTCCCTCCTTTTCCATTCGCAAAAGGTCAAATCCCCCCTTACCATGTCCCATCCCTCCCTAAGGATGCACAGAGAAACTTTGCTTAAGTTTTTTCCTCGGGCTGCACCTGCCCCTGTTGCTATCCCTGACACACCGATCCTAGGCCTTTATTAGACCTCATGCAGGCAGATTCCATCTCTATCCCTGAAAAGACTAGGGAAAAAAAGTTTCTGCTCCCTTTCTGCCCTCCCTTGTCCCCCTAAATTGCAGCTCCATGGGGTAAATTCCCAGCAGGAGGCGCTGGAGGAGTACACGGAGCACCAAACTACCGCAGTCTTTCCCCGGGGAACTGCAAATCCAGAATTAACCCTTCCTGCAGCCTTTTCCTTTCCCACTGTGCCCAGCATTTCTCAGTCCACCGCAGGCTGCTCTGAGGCATGGCAAGCTTCCTGAAGGAATGATTTAGGTCAGATTATATGGATAGTAACTCTGTCCCTCAAGGCAAGCCCTAGATGCAGTTGTACAGTCTTGGCCAGCCTAAATGAAATCTGCAATGCGTTTTTTTTGTGTCTCTGAACACAGCAGCATCAAACCTTGGGGGCATTGAACTCAATAGGTTGCCTCCTGTCTTACTCGTCAGGCTGCATTACCATAAGCAATAACTCCTCCCTTTCTCATTCCTCCCCCTCAGCTATCCCACACATATGCACCTTGAGGAGACAGCCCAAAAATGCACCTTCACCTCTCTCCGACTGTGCTGTGCCTACAAATAAAGGCATTTGCTTCCTACTGGCTGTGCAGTGCTGCAGAAGCAGCTGTTTCCAGGGCTGCAAGCTGACAGAATGGCTTCTCCTTCTTCAGCAAAATCTGCAGACTCATAGCATCTGATCAGTTTTCTAAACATCTGATCTCCAGACTTACTGGTCTTAACCCAAACTTCAGATGTTACCAGATTTAAAGATCATATTAGTTACAGGAACAACCCAGGTTGTGCCACTTCTCCTTTGCTCAGATTAGTGGAAACAAGAGCACTGCCATGCTCACAAATCACTTGAATAAATACAACAGAAGGAGCATCCCAGCCTTGCAGAAGGTTACACCGTCCCTAAACGTTGTGGATAATGTGACAATTTCCTCTTTGCTATCTTCATGTACACACTCAAAAGAAAAAGAAAGATTAAAAACAAGTTGCATGTAGCCACTCTTGAAGTAAAAAACCAAAAGGAATTAATGAAACTGCTTTCCATGTTAAGCGTGCAATGGGTATAACAAACAAACTAGGTATCTTTTCCTGAAATAATAAGAAGGTATCTTGAAATCTTTTTCCCAGTACTTCAAAAGCACAAGTACATATTAGAGCTTGTACAAATGTCTTCACTGAAATCTTTTAAAACATATTCTTCCTTATGATGAAAAAACACTGTCTTAACTGATCAAGAAGTGCTACTTCTATGCTTTATTTTTATTGATATTGCTGCACATTGAAGAGCCACATCAGTCTGCTAGATACTGTATGTATATAAATTCAGAGAAGGAGACTGCTCTTAAGCACTTGCAATGTAATTAGGTAAGCAAAAGCTGGAAAGAAAAAATGTTAGCTAGAAATCTGAGGCATTGAAGACACAGCCTTTAGTGCCTGACTTGCCTAAGATTACACAAAGCACAAGGACCTCCTTAAGTCTGTTTACAACCATTTTTGATCTGTGATGATGGACTGTGCTTAGATCTGTTTTTCTCATTATATGAGATGGCTTTTTAGCCCATGAACATACAGGAGACATTTCCCAACAACACAACAAAATGTACGCATATAGGATTATTCCTCTAAATACAGCGACATGGCATATAAACTACTCATACCATTTCTGAGGTGTCACTGAAAGATGCAATACACTCTCCTTAATGTTATAGAACGTGGTGCAGTAACACAAAGAGGTTAACAGCGTTTTATCCTGTGGTTTTATCCTTTACCAATTGAAAATTTCCAGGAATTTCAGTTCAAAGCACAGAACTGGAAGAGATAATCTTGGTTGGATTTATAATGCATGAACTGACGCAAGCGTAGCAACTCAAACTGGCACAAAAAAATCCTCTTTTGATGGTTTAGTGAATGACATACTTGAGAACCCTTTGCTACAATCTCTTGTCTTCTGGTCATTTCTTGTTCCCATCCATTTTATCATTTTGATACCCATATACCAGAAAAAGAGCATTGTTCAAGGACATAAAACCATTATACTGATGTGCTGTAGGTCAAAGAGCTCTCTCAGCTTTCCCAAAGATCATCCCATCTGCAACCAGGCACGAATGAGGAGGCAGTGAGAATCCACCCATAAAACTCTTCACTGCAAACGAGTAAGTTTTACACTGCTGCCCAGCTGTATTATTCTGTAGTGCAGAATGCTGTCGTGAAAGGTGAAACATGACCTTTCACGTTTGGCTTCAGTATTTGAAATATGCTTATGATAGCTTCATAAACATCCTCTTATGGATTCCATCAACAGAAGCAGAAAAATGAAAGATAAAAGGGTATCTCTGGCTACCTCATCTCTCCTAATCCCCTGTCTACTCAGAGCTATTCTCTACAGCGCCACCTCAAGTGCTTTATCCTACCTCATAATAAATGGCCAGGTTATTCTCCTTGAAAAGCAAAGTTAATACCATTTCTAGTCAGTTCTGATGGTTGTGTTTGTGAATCAGCAGACTCTTGAATATTTATCTCTTTTTTACTGTGGAGGCCTAGAAACTGCACTTCTTTCAGCTGCTGCAGCAATTTCATCCCAATTGCAATGGAAAAGCTAGGTAAACCAAATAATCTCCCACACCCCTGTTGGTTAATTACTGGGGCCAGTGTAAGTGCACATTTCACCATTTCTGCTGTCAGACAGGAAGCAGACAATCACTTACAAGGTAACACTTACAACCATCTGCTCAACAGCCACAACACCCCTTTGAGACTTTGGAGTAACTAAAACAAATGACTGAGTAACTTTTGGCAATGCCAAATAAACAGACTGAGACTGGTTAGTTATAGATGCTAAGCGCTTCTGAAGTTGTTATTTCAGTAATACATTTCTCTTACATAAAAGCCAAATTCATGCTGCAAGTTTCTACTAACCTGAGGGTTTTAAAGGGTCTAAGTGGCAATGCAAGTGCCGAAAATACTAAAACTGAAAGTCCTTAAGGTCCAGATCTCCAGAAAAACATAGGCTCCAAACTCCTATTGGCATCAATTAAGAATAGAGGAAACATACCCTGGGAATAGGATTAGACAGACGGTAAGATTGTGAAAAGAGTTAATGAATGTACATTTAACAAACAAGAAAAATATGATTATGATAATTAAGCCAACTGAAAAGAATCAGTAAAGATTTATTCATGTAAACATTTTGCAAATGCTTAGAAGATACAAACAAAATGTCTGGAACAGCTAAATTTAGCTCACCATTTAAGTTTTTACCACTAGTCACAGAAAGGGCTAAGAGCTTATTATCAGGATAGTATGAATTTTAAAAGAGTGAGTATGATAGATCCTGATCTAAGCAAGCCTCGCCTTCTGTTGTGAGGATCATGGAACACCTAAAGGCAGAAGGCATCACTTAGTACCTGCACAGGGCTCCCTGAAATACGTACCATGTTCTCACTACTAACAGCGAAACAGAGACTATTCCCAGGCTGAGTTGATTCTCCCACATTGTGGGACTAACTATATTTTAGGCTTCATAATCATAGAAGGCTGTCACATAACATTATAGCTGTTTGGATGTAGTAACGTAAGACAAAAGTCTGGGAACTTGTCAAAACTCCAAACCCTGAAAAATTGAATCTTTTTATTACTCAGCAATGAAAGACCACAAGATCTGTCCATGACTCAAAGATTCTGGGTTCCAGTTTTGAGCAATTCCCTTTTCACTCCCCCACACTCAAAAAGAAAAAAAAAAAAAGAAAAAACCTAACAGCAGTTTTAATAGAAGTGAAATATTTCTATTTCCCTCAAAAAATTGCACAAATAAGAAGAAAAAACAGTAACTTCTCATCTGCCCTTATTAGTAGTACCAAGAAAACACTTGAATGCTGACAGCTAACACATGCCATGCGAGCCTCTCAATCAAGCTGTACAATTTATAAATTAATCTATGCGTTAGAGTGGTGCAAAGCCATTTTCTCTCTAGGAGGAGTAGTGCCAGAGATTAAACCCCTGCAGACCTCTGCAAATGTTTCAATTAAGTTCTATTAGCGTAAAACCAGAGCGATAGGCTGCATTTCATATTCTATCCCACATATGCATAAATCCTTGACTATCATCCTTAATAACCAAATATAATACCAAGAATCTGATGCACACAAGAAGATCTGATATAGGAAATTAGGTGCAGTGGCTGCAGAAGTTTAGTAATTTTTATTCATATACTGCAGAGCTGAGCAACTTCAGCTTGCTGCTGTGAAACTTAACCAGTCAACACACTGCAGTACAACAATCAGACAGTTTTACTGCTCACTTTTCTTCTGTGTTTTATGGTCAGCAGTACATGCCAGACTATTAAATAATAGGATGCTTATATCTTGCTAAGAAATGCTTGCACATGTGCGTGGGGGAAGATTATACACATACTAAAAGGTAGAGGTGGCTTTGTGTACACCTCCCATAAATTTTATTGCTGCATATGCAGCAAGGAGAAAAATCTCTCAAAGGTTTAGAGAATAATTGAGTTACAGGGAAAGTATTCCTCAATTGTTCATCCAGATTCGGTGATCAAAGGAAGACCATATCCTGGTAATCAGGAATTCAGACTATGTTTAAGTTCCCTGCAGACCACAGATAGAACATCTCTCTGCCTTTTAACTGTACATGCAGTCCACAAATACTCTTTTTGACCCACATTTTATCTTTATTGTCATTCATACTGGAAAGTTTTTGGAAGGAAATAGTCTGTCTGCATTATGAGCCTTTCATATGCTCTCAACTGTATTGTAAATGCAGTCTCCTCTCTTCTACCTACTGTATCACCAACAGAACTAACTTCAGCTGGCGCAGCCAATATGTGGTCACCAGAAATGGGAAAACGGAAATATTCACACTGCCTGCCTCCGGATATTGCTGCTGATATGAGTATTCCACTTCAAAAATATGAAGGATATTAAATTTCTCCTATTATTATCATCTACAGTTGCTCAAGCACATCTTCTTACAGCATACACCCCTCAAACAAAACTATATATACATAGTTATTTTCACTGAGCATTTAAAACTTTGCAGTAGTCATAGAGCTGGTTTCCCAGAGCAACTCTTTGGGGCACACCAACGCTTAGGGTTCGCTTTGTCTTTGTTCCTTAATGTTCAGGTAGTTCACTGTACTGATGAGAATGTCTCAGGTCTTTAATTGAGTCCACTGCTTAACATGCATGAGTACAGACCAGAAATAGAAAACACCACCGTATAATGGCACAGGGAAATGAAGATTTGTAGGCATACATATTCAGCTGCCCCTACAGATAAAGACACATGCATGACACAAAGCATGTAACTCATCTCTTTCTGCAAAAACAATTGTAACAAACTATAATTTTTCAAAGGAGTTTGAAGGAGTTTTGTGTCCAAATTCCTTTGGGATCCAATGGGAATTGGGCATTTAGAGATGTGAAAATTCCGTTTGAATCATTATGCTTGGTATGTATTAGATATGTAGGCAGAGCACACTGCTTTCAGCCAGCTGAAACAACTGCATCCACTTCAATCTAATATTACTTTGAGAAGGAATTGGGTAAGAACAGCAATTCAGAAACACTGAAGACTGAAAACTATTACGACCACATTGTGAAGAACATTTTAATGTGGTGAAAAAACGTTTCCAAGACAAAAATAAAAAATATAAGGAGTGACTTAGATAAGCCACTGGAAGGGAAAAAAACATGCTAGAGATTACAAATGCCACCAAGGTAAAAAGACAGACATTGATTCTATTGCTTTCTTCCAATGCCAGCGTGTTACTGCTATGGAATACCTACACAATACACCTATTAGTTGCTCTATGATGTACCATAAGAGCCGACTGATTCCAATCTTGCACAATGCGGTGTAAACTGGATGTTATAACCATTAAGATTGATGAGTTAATACTAATGAATACAGAATAAAAATTGTGTTCTGTAACTCACCAAATCATGGGGAGGGCAGGGGGGAAGGAATCTGTTGCAATTCATCAGAAGTTAATTCAGCTGAGAACTGTCACAATTATTCTTTTGTATTTTATGGCATCATAAAACACCACTATTCAGGTGGCAGCTTTAAGACAGGTAAGATCACTCACAAGGAAAAGATGAAGCTCAGATCATAGGCTTAAGTGGGAGGACTTCAGGATGTGGCCCTCGGTCCCTTGAGTCTAACCCCTTACTTCTCGTGTTGGCAGAAGACCCATTCAAAGCAATGAGACTTTGCAAATCAGTAAACGATCTCTTTCAAAAGGGGCTGAGTGGGCTTCTTCAAACCATGTACATCGCTCTGCAGCTGGCAAGGTGGAGGACTTTTATTTGTCCAAGAACCTTTCTGTTTATGTTTAATTGCTGGAATCAAACAAAAGCAGAACATCTACTTAATTGATTCTGGGAATTAAGAACTAACCCTTGAAACTGCAAGGAGGAATGTGCCATCAGATTTTGTGGCCTAGTTTGGAGTCCTGATCTGAAGAGTAAACAAAGCTAATGAATCTTCTAATTAAGCATTCATTGATAGAGCTCAGATGAAAGAAGTGGCTGGCTGTTTCCTCTACCTCTTGTAATCAAGAGACAGAACAAACTCAAAGTGAGCAAATTAATGTTACTGTGCGCAGCAAAACAGAATTGGTGTAAGCGATAATAAAATAATGAAAGCTGCTCAGGCACTTACTATATATGGCACAAACAAAGCAAAAAGCTGTTCAAAAGAAATAAATTAAATACTTATTAGCATTTCTTCTGTGTCTTCCAGATACTGTATTTCAGTCCTCGCAGACAAAATTCCACATAGGCTTTGACAGTTCGTGTTAGTGTTGTCTCGTATTAAAAGACCTGTTTGGAATAAAGGAAGCAGACTTCCTAAAATGTAAGATCCATTCCAATTCATAAAAGAAAAATGCAGCAGGATTAAGAGAATCTAAGTAGAACAGAGTATTTTAATTTGCACATTTCAATTCAACTCATTCAGAGATTTTGATTTAATTTTAGATGTATACATAAGATCTGGGTTCCTAACTTCAGGACAGGGGAAAGAAAACAGGACCCATTACTCCTGCTTGTGACTTTCAAAACATTCCCCTGACAGGTAGATTATTAGTGACAAACAACAGCAATTTTCAAGTGTGTTCAGCATAGGGTCAAAACTTAAAAACAGCCCAGACAGATGTAGAAATTCTAGCACGCACGAGAATAAACCGCAAAGAAAGTTCTTCAGGGTTTCCCCCCCTCCTAGAAGTTTTAAAGAAAGAAGTAGCTATAAACAGAAAGCATTGTAGGGCAACTTCAAAATTGTGAGCCAGACTTTTCTCAGATGTAGTTCCCAGGGGCTTCAATGAGAATTCTCTTTTTCAGTTTTTGCAGCGCACCTCTCTGCGGTAAGATCAATAAACAGACCTATAGGGACAGCTTGGCCGTAGGCATGCTTTACTGCATTCCCGTAGCACTAAATACTGGCACAAAGCATTGACTGCTACAATGGACCTGTTCCAGCTCTCCCCTTCCTCCTTCAGAACTGCTCTGATCAATCTTATCAATAAAAATCAATCAATCCATAAAACATGGTGCCACTGAATGCCAATATGTTGATTTTGGAAGTAAAATTATTAACAATTACAGAACACTGGGAAAGGAAATTGCTTAATCATACTTTACTATGTATAGCATCTCTCAGCTGCTGCCTGTTTTGTGAGTATAGGTACGATGCATAGATCAGCTCTTACCATCTCTTTTTACATATTGTATAAAAAAATATGATGTTGCATAACACATCAGAGCTATGTAACATTTTCAATAGTGGGAATGTCTGATTCCCCACTCTCTCAGAGTTGTGCCTTTATAGAGTAGAAACGATAAAAAAAACCCCAAACAAGTACAAACAATGCTTTTGCTTTTCTGACTTAGCTCAACTTCCTTGCAAGTTCTAACTAAGCAGCTCTTTTTATGCTTCTGAAATAAGACCAGGAGCAGACAATGAAGACTTCATTCTGCCATCCATCTCAACCCCAAACATACCTGTTATACTTTCTGCTGGGGAAACCATTCTGTGATGGGGGGGGGCGGGGTAGAAAGGCAGCAAACCCCACTATTCTTCAATGCCCAAGTGTTTTGCAGCACAGGGGAATTTTCACTGACTCTGCTTGCATTCAAGTAACTTCTTGGTGCTTAATGAGGCCCTAGCACAGGGCTTAGACCTAAACTCTTCCTTGAGGAAAAGCCATTCCTAGACTGAGTACATATTAACTACATAGCATGTAGCAGAGGAAAATGTACGAATAGGAATGTATTGTCATGGAGTTGCTTGCTTTTGCTTATGCAGCAGTAGTATGTGACTGCATAGCTGCCATTTTATCATGTCATTACTGTTATTTCTGTATCATTCATCATGATAATTTGCATTATTTAGGTCGGCCAGCCTAGGGGAGGTTTTCAAGGGCTGAACCTGGCCTTGGGATCTTGGGATTCTTCTGCCGAAAGTTTGTTAGCTGAAACCATGAGACTCACACCTAGCTAAAACAGCAAGAGAGCAGCTTTAGCTTCAGCTAAATGCTAAGGTGGTGGGTGACTCAGCTCACCCCCAGTGACTGCCTGCCTGCTTTTTTCAACGTGGTCTTAAAGATGAGACAAATAGCACAGGCCATTTCATTCTAGTTGGAAGCCAGTGTTTACCCTGTTCCTCTCTTCACTACTACTTCAATGATTTTTCTAACAACAATATATCAAGGGGCTAGATTATACTCTGCATTATGGCAAAAAGCAACAAAAGGGAGACAAAGAGAATGAGGAAATCAGTCAGCACTACCCTGTACCTGGAAATACAAGTTTCCGAAGTAGGATGCCTCCAGTAGTAGCTTTCTTTTCCTTATAGTAACAAAGCTTCATCCTTGCCTCTGAGTCACACTGAAACTCAACACTGCAGGGCTGTCTGCAGACACACTTTCCTGGCACGCACTGCTGGCAGAGAGGAAGGGGTTTTCCACTCATTTTCCCTGTCTAAAAAATATAAGAAAGAATATTAACTGCCTACAATTACAAAGCTTATTTTCCTGGGATATGAACTGGAGTTCTTTTTAGAAGCTGAGGTATATTCATTTATTAATACATGGCATAATAAATGATACCATTAATAATTAAATCTTATGCTCAAAATTGAATGTAGGGGAGATTTAGCATAAATCCATTGGCATGAAACAAGGTATGCCAGTTTGCATTAGTTGAGTATCCCAGAACAATTTGCGTTTAGAAGCTCACTGTATCGCTGACCAAGCCTGCTGTGAATCTTTCCATCTGCTATAATGTCTATATTGTTCATTTCTTCCCTGGGTGCTCTGTAAGCTACACAAGTTACCTCTTTCGGGCAAAAGTCAAAACCAATCTCTGTTAAAGCTAAAATGTATTAGCACATAAAATCATACCTGTGCTGCTGTATTTTTCATATTCAATGTCTGTTCTAACATGCATGAATGCAACTGCTACTGAAATTTAAATCACAAATTTTGAATAACATTTTGAGTAGAAGCCTCACTTGCAGTGCTTGTAAATCAAGAGCAATTCCATTGATCGTCATGGGGACACTTTAGATTTGCAGAATAAAATCTCTCATCAGCTCTACTGTGATATAGTGATGCATAAGCCTTTACTAGCTCTTGGTACAGTACATTCCATCTAGCAGGAGCTCAGATGAAAAGAGACTGCAGCTTTGTACCTCTGATAGGCCATTGCCCTTCACAGCTTAAGGTCCCTCACATTCAAGTACCCTGAAACCTAATGGAAATGATACCACACAACAGGTAAGGTTCTGTTTGACATCACTAGAAGATAGTAGGAAACATGATTAAATCAACCCTGCTCTACCTTTAGTAGGTGACTGGTATTAAGCAAACGTATCTTTATGCCAGAAATACTGAAGTACCACTGCAATTAGTGACAGACATACAGATTAACTGATGTATATTAGTAAGTCTTTCCCCTTTCTTTAGGAAGCAACTAAGCATTTTTGTGGTATCTCTCTCTTAATAAATGTCCCCCAACCCACACCTACGTTTATTCCTTCCTCAAGAAAACTTTGAAGAGTTTTTTTTGTAATGTATTTGCCCTTTTGACTTAGAGACACAATACCATTGCCTTTTTGAGCATCTGTGCTCAATATATTCCTAGCTTAATTCTGATAAGTCTCTACTACATAAATACTGTTTTGTTTTAATCAACCAGTGGCTAATAACATGGGTCAGAAGTAGCTGCAATGCAGCTGCCTAGCTTTAGTCTCTGTATTAGCCAGACTACACAGGAATAAATATCCAGTGCCTATGGTCCAAGTCTTAGGCAGACCTTCCTCTACAGAATCTCAAGAAACAGAGGAAGCAAAGCTAGGTAACTAGATATTAATGTATTCTGCTAGGACTGCGAACCACGCCCCGTATTCGTTTCTTCATTCATGTAATTACCTGGTTATTAGGAACCACTTGTAACAAAGGACACGGTGAGGACAGCAGGAGCTCGAAGAGCACACACGCCTGGCAAAAACTGCAAATTGAAGGAAAAAACCCGCTATTTATGCATGTGGTCTGGGGGTTTTGAGGTGCGGTGAGGGCTGCGTGCACCCCAGCCTCACTGAGGCACCGGGCCTC
>NW_009230907.1:0-24304 GCF_000690835.1 Fulmarus glacialis
CCACGGGGTGCAGTCCTTCAGGAACAGCCAGCTCCAACATGGGTCCAGAGTCACAAGTCCTGCCAGCAAACCTGCTCCAGCGTCGGCTCCTCTCTCTGCAAGTCCACAGGTCCTGCCAGGAGGCTGCTACAGCGCAGGATTACCAAAAAAAAGGAGCACAGCCTCCTTCAGGCATCCCCCTGCTCTGCTGTGGGGTCCTCCACGGGCTGCAGGTGGATATCTGCTCCACCATTAACCTCCACGGGCTGCAGGGGAATCGCTGCTCTGGCACCTGGAGCACCTCCTCCTCCTCCTTCTTCACTGACCTTGGTGTCTGCAGAGTTGTTTCTCTCACATATTCTCACTCCTCTCTCCGGCTGCAATTGCTGTGGTGCAGGTTTCTTTTTTTCCCCTTCTTAAATATGTTATCACAAATATGCTACCACCGTCACTGATGGGCTTGGCCTTGGCCAGCGGCGGGTCCGTCTTGGAGCTGGCTGGCATTGGGTCTGTCGGACATAGGGGAAGCTTCTAGCAGCTTCTCACAGAAGCCACCCCTGTAGCCCCGTCGCTACCAAAACCTTGCCACGCAAACCCAATACACCCACTGTGTTAACACACCAGCAATTTAACTAGCGTTGCAATTCTGTGAAGGCTGCCTAAGCAAAGATAGATGTGAGGAGAATAATGAGGCAGCTATGCAGATGTTGATGTTAACAGATGCCCAAAGTATCTGGGACAGCAAGGAAGGAAGCACAAATTATTTTGCTGTTTGCTTGCTTGCCTGTTCGTTTAATAAGCCTAAAATGAGTTCAGCATTGGCTGAATCTCAGTAAGAATTGTTTGATAGGGTAGAGATACATGTGCACATTCTGAAAATGCATACCAATCTTTTCTGATCTCTTGCAATAAAAGAGGGGAGCTAGTGGAAGGATGCAAAGAGACAGCTGTTGTAATGTGAACTTGGAAAATGATTTTTTCAGCGGCTTTCTGGGTATGTACAAGCAGAGCCAGCTTGCTCTGATCGAGACCAGTAGAAAGGAGGTTACAATATTATGAATAACAGGTAATGAGATCCAGATCCTATGGTTAGATAGCATGTACAGAATCTTGGAGGTGGAGTGGAGCTTTCTAACTTGATTGAGATTTAGACGTAATGTGGGTGTGAGAATTTAGAAGGAAGTCTAACTCAAAAGTAGTGATCAGCTGCTACGAATACTGATGAGAAAGATCTGGTGATTGGTAAAGCAAACACAAGGGAGAGATGAAAAGAAAATGTAAGAGTGTCTTAGTTTTAGTCATATCGATGAGTGGATGTATATGAGACAGACACAGATTTTAGCTGAGACAGAAGGAGGCAGTTGAGTCATCCAGCTTAACTCATGTTTGTGAATGTTACTGGGTGAGTATATGGTTGTCCAACCTATTCTTAAACAGTCTCCGATGTTGGAGCTTCTGCAACTTACCTGGTTGGTCTTTTTTATTGATTCACTACCTTTATTGCTAGAATGTTCTTCCTAATGTCTAACCTGAATTTTTTTTGCTGCAGGTTCAGTGTCCCCTTCAACCCTTTTTTTAAAGATTAGTGCCATATTAGCCACCTTCCATTCTTCTCATGCAAAAGGGATTCAAATAAGAATATAGCCACTTCAGTTAATAGTTCAGCCACTGTTGGAGGTATGATTTTGAGCTAGGTATATATTGGTTTGATTCTTAAGTTTACTTAAGTTCAGTTTCAGTCTATGTTTACAGTTCTTTCTCCTTTCCCTTTTGAAGGGTGAGAACACTGCCATTTCACAAAGGATCATAGAATCAAAGAAATAGTATAGCTTGGATAGGAATTTTGGAGGTCCCCCCAGCTCAAACCCCTGTTCAATGCAACGCCAACTTAGATCAGGTTGCTAACGGCCTTGTCCAGTTTTTAATATCTCCAAGAATGGAGATTTTGTGGCCTCTTTGAGCATCCTCTTTCAGTGTTCGACTGCCTTCGTGGGGACATTTTTTTCCTCTATATCCTCCTATGAAGTTATTGAAGACCAAGATGCTTTCTAGTTCACTATCCTCCAGCAGCTGCTTCCTATTATTAGAAACAAATATCGAGGAGTGTTTGTGCATAGTTCTTTTTGACCAATGCATTTCAAGAGCTTACAAGACAAAACATGTTCCTTCCCCAAGAGATATCTGGACAACTAACATCCCTCATTCCCACCACTCAGTTTGTTTTGAATGGTTTCGCAAAAGGCCTACAGAAATCTTGATTTACCTGATTTTGCTGATTTGGTTTCATGAGTAAGCTTTCTAGAAGAGATCCCCTATTCTCTTTCCTGTTCATTCTTAGACTTCTAGTGGGTTCATCCACATTTCAGGCTTCAGAGCAAATCCTTCATGTGCAAGCTAACATCACCTTCTATCTTTTCTCTCTTCTATCTTCCTGAAACAAACTAAATTAAATGCAGGGCAACTAACTGAGTTATACCATTGGATCTCTGCTTTGCCATTTATTTCACAGCCCTGGTCATGTGCTAAGATTTCTACCAGCTCTTGTTTTTTTCCCTTAGTATGCAGATATCTAAGACGATCAGTGATTAGTGCCATTTCTTCCTTTTGTCCTTCTCATTTCGTCTTTAGCCATTTGTTCTGAAATTATTTCTTTTGCCCATAATGTTGGATAACTGTTAGTAAAACTGGATTACAATACAATTTTTAAAATATCAAATTATGAAGGAGAGCAACACATTTCTCACAATATTGTGTAGAAAACAAACTGTTTCCATGCAGTGAGTTTTCTTCTGAAATGACCTGAGTTTATAAGAAGGAGTTGCTAAATACCGCAAGTGCTGAGACTGTAATGTAAGGAAAGATTACAAAAGAAGTTGTTAAGTGTAAATGCATTGGAAGTCATGGTGGGAATTGATATCTCATGTTCTGAAAGGGTGATGATGAAGAATATAACGCTTTCAAGCATGTATTACTGTATAAACTACACCCAGAATTTTAAATGAAGGCTATAATCCTGTGAGATTGCAACATATAGGATGGAGAAATTGAATTTATATATATTTATTTCCAACCATAACATAAGCAACAAAATAGCTAATATAGTTAAGGGCGAAACATGCCAAAAGAAGGAAAATAGCATAATTCTTAAGTTTAGAATTATGTCTATCAGCAGGGGAAGTAGTCTAAAACAAAAAATGCTTGCTTTAGAAAGTATTTTTGTCTATGAATGCTAAATGTGAAGGTCAACTGACCCTGTGGCCTCAACTTTTGTTTAGTAGTGTAATGTATGTATTGTTGGCTCTGATATGCAGGGTTCCTGTGATCAGAAAACATAATTATAGAAAAACAGAATTTGAGTATTTAAGGTTAATGACCTTAGTGTATTCAATTTCACACTATCCACAAGACAATTAAATTGAGTTTGTTATAAGGCTATTTTTAATAGTCGCTGGACATTTTCCATTTGAGAGAGCATTCACAGTAATTGCAGGGCATCAGAATCCCAAACAACTTAAAGAAATTTAACCCATTTTACCCAGTCCAAGTGTTCCAGATGAATTCACCTGACTCTTAGTTCTCAAAGTTAGGTGGGGTTTGGCTGGAAACAAATCCCTGTCAGTGCAGCGTACAGGGTGCTGAGCTGTCTCTGCTCCTACTGAAGTTCAGTAGGAGCAGAAAGATTTGGCAATTAGGATTAGAGTGTACTTCAGGCTTTGCTCTTGACTAACGAACTCCGGTCAAAGTATTTAGTGAGTGTTTTTAGGCCATGACGGTACAAGGTGTCTGCTTTCTGACTCACCTTTTCTTCTGCAAAGAAAGTCCTCTCCAGTCAAGTATTCGGAGTAATCTTCATTTTCTTTTAAAATCAAAAATAATAACAGTATTATAAATAAATAACATCCTTGTAGTTAATGTTATTGAGGATATTCCATCTTCATTGAGGAACCTTGTTATAGACTGATGATACTAACTGGCCGGCTCATGATGACTGACTGTTTAACTCTATCCTTGTCACTCCCCTTGACCTTCACGTTCTGAGTGCTTTCTTCTAATGGTACTGAGTTTTAATATTCTGTATTCCTGTACAGGATAAATTATATGTGTAATATATATGCGTAATTTAGCTTCACAGGGGAAAAGCACTTGCCTCTTGTAATAGTTTAAGAAAGACAAGTCATTCTCCTTTGATTGCAGAAGTGATCTTTTTATTTCCAGCTTCTTATTTGAATTTCTAGAAATATTTTGCTAACTGTTCTGGAGTAGTCACTGATCTTTTTTTAGGTATCAATACCCATTAATCACAGATTTATGACTCTTCTATTTCACTTGTAAAAAGGCTGTTGTGGTCTGCTGTCTAGCTGCTCAGAATGCATGTCTTTATAAGAGCATCACTCCCATACAATCAGTCTTTCAGGCTCTCTGCTGTTGTTTTTTTCCACAAGCTTAGTGATGAACAGAATTCTGCATCAGCAGATAAATATTTTCTGGAGAATTCAGTGCATTGCTAGAATCAAATCCAAATATAATCCTATAATATTTCCCATAAAGAAGTTGCCCATGTCTTTCAATGTCTACCACACATGCCAAATGTTCTTTTTGTCATATCTTACATACATCATGTCTGTTTTGATCTGACATCCTGATTGCTCATTTATACTGTAACTGCCAGTCAATTTTTAACAGATACAAGAAAACATTCACATTTGTTCTGTACTTGGTATGCCACTATCTTATTTGTGTGCAGCAAATCTCCTTTAGGTATTCATCTTTTATATATATATTCTCCATATATTTTTATATATGGAGATGTAGTTCAAAGGTTTTAGAGAGAAAGTAAATGGACTAGAAATTTGCTGTGATGTACCTGTGTTATAAAAGGAGAAGATTATTGACTTTTAGCAAGCAGTTACTTGTTTTCTGTCATTCCAGTACATTCTTAAGTAATAACTAAAGGAAATACCAGGTTTGCACCACTGCTTTGATTTTTGGAGGGGTTTATATTTCAGCCTCTCTTCCCTTCTCCCTCTCCCTTCTGCTTTCCAGTTTGGAGTGATATTTTGTCTTTGTGATCTAAGACAGTATATGGTTTTGAAAGACTGTTTCCATTAAGCAGAGGTTTGGAAGGATTCAGTTCCTCACGTTGCTATTCATCCAGCACACATATGTGAGCAAGTGAATGAATTGCTCTGGTCCTAGAGAAAATTTGTGTGATGATTTCAATTTTACTACAAAGGGAGTCATGATATAAAATGTTTCAGTCCTCTTGTAGATTATTATAATTAGATATAAATAAGAGACTGTAACTGTGTTGACTTAGGAAGTTATATTGCCACTGAAACTGGCCCCATGTCTCACAGTGATCCTTAACTGCTATATGCTTAAGGGTTTACAAGCAAATTTTCTTTGTAAGGTCAGTTGTTACATTCAGTCCTCAGTTTAATACTTCTCCCTCAATGCCTAGTTAAAAAATGGCATTGACTGTTTACAAACAGAATCCTGTACTCTGGTTTCTGGTAGAACTATGGGACTTATTTTAATTGTTTCATGGAACAGCAGTTTTCACTTACACAGTAATTGTCTTTCAGTACTCTGCAGTTTAACAAAAGCTGCAGATGTAAGGCTTCTTTTTTCAGGGAGTGTGGCAAATCATCATCAGGTTGTAACTTAATCATGGGTACTGCCATCAACACTTTAGCTGCTTCACTAGTTACCAACCTGCAGCAACAATGCAAAGGCAGATTTTAATCCTTATGCTTCACTCTCTTCTGAAGCTAATGACAGCAGTTAAATTAGAACAGTCTATTAAATTACAACAGAAAAAAACCCCAACTTTGGTTCATTCTTTTCTTGGGGGATGTGGTGGGCAATACCACTTCTGAGTTATTTGACTTCTTTCTTGCATGGTAAAGAAGACACAAAAGCCATTTTCCAGACTCTTGTGACTTTATCATTTTACCACTTCAGGATTTGAAACTCAAATCTCTCACACAGGAAACAGGTAAGAAAAATTTCATTGATATTTTCCTATGATCAGTGCTTGAAAACAGACTTCATTAGTGACAATTAAAACCAAAATTGTTTGGTTGTAGTCTGAATAAACAAGCTATTCTTTTAAGCAAGAATATAGTTTGAAAGTCAGTGCAACTTTCAAGTCAATGGAGACAAATTCAGTAAAACAAATTCTGAACATCTGTCCTTGGCAGGTGAGATGAGAAAAATGACCATGCATGTTTCACAAGTGAACTTAGTAATATAGTTGTCTGGATAGGGACGTTAGCTATGGCTCAAGTATTACATTGCAGAATTTAAGACATTAACATGCACTAAAATTTAAATTCAGAATTCTTATTTCATTTATTATATGCTTTATAGCTGCAGTAATTCAATTACAGAATAAATTAAACCCGTAACTTATCTGACGATCTTTAAATGAATCTTTGCAATTCTCCCAGTTTATGGAAATAAATTACTTATGACAAACCATGGGATGAAATTTAAAATGCTTCTTATCTTCTCTCTGGAAAAAATGAGAGTTGCAAAATATGAAAAGAGCATTCCACTCATCCTTTGGAGTTCTCTTGTGTATGTAGATGTTAGACAGGATAGCAACAGGTAATAACCTCATTTTCAACAATATTTTGCCTAGTCTAGTTTTTGATATGTGAGTTAAAAGCCTTAGCTGTGTATGGATCTAAGAAGCAATTATTTGTTACTTACATTGATTTAATATTAACCAAAAGATGCTTCTTTACTTGACAGGATACTTAATGTGAGAAGAAACTGTTGTCAGTAAAATGAAATGGTATAATGGAGCATTTATCCTATCAGAAAGAATTTTGGTATTTTCAAATCAATTGGTACACCTGAGGGCTTCCACAATACAAATAATGGGGAATGTAGAAATTATTACTAGCCTTTAACTGAGAAAAGTGTTAGATTTGGATTTAGAAATGTTTTTGCAATATTTTTCTTAAGTAATGACTGTTAAAAAGAACTCTGAGACTTAAAAGAATGAGATAAATCTAATCACTGTGTAATTACTTTACAATTAGATTAGCAATAAAGACTTCATTACAATTTTTTGTAATATAAACCACACAAAATATTTAGATATTTAAGAGCTCAGTCACTAAAATGATCTCGATCTCACTTACAAGATTATAGCCTTTAGCTTCTCTCTCTTACAGTTAAACACTCTTCTTCAGACTACTGTGAGATAAATCCCTACGAGATGGCAATCTTGAAACTATTCTGTGTTGAAACTTGCTTGAATGCCATTAAAATATATAGAGGATAATTTTCTTTTTATCCCACTCACTTGTACCTATAAGTGTAATTTTAAATTGTAATTCCATTCCGTCTCCTAGTATGGACATCTCTTTACTTTGTGTGAAACGTTATTCTGCATACTTATTCTACTTATTCTGTACACTTAATGTTAATACAGGAAATAGTGTTAACACAGGAAATTAATGTGTATTAGCTATTGAATTTCAAATTCACCTGTTAACTTCCTCATCTAAACAAGGCTATAGATGAACAAAACACCCACCTTCAGTGCATTTTAAAATAGAATTTACAAGTCAAAACAGTCTTGCATCTCCTTCCTGTAAATCCATGAGCTTTCACAGAAGTAAAGGCAAGGATGGATACCATTATTTAACCCATCTCTATTCATGCAAATGCCATAATTATAAAAATTCTGACCATTTTCACATACATTACACACCATATATACCAAGACCATATTTATAGTGCATACAGATATGCATATATGCACATATATATTCTTTATATGTACCTAAGATATTATCTATACCAAGAAGATATAATTTAAAGTTTTAACATTTCCTCCTGAATCTCAAGATGTTAGAAGAACTTTTGCCTTCTCAGTAGAATCAAATCCATTTTGATGTACATGCATACATATCAGTTACTGAATTTTAGTCATGTTTTAATTTCAAAATTAGCTCCAGCTCTCTTTCATTCTCTCAAAAAGATAGTTACATGAATAGGCTGGTCTAAACTACTATCAAAGTCTGGCTGTTTGAAACTCTAGTAGGATCATGCATCTTCAGCTTAATCTCAATTCTAATGTGATCTGGGTTACAATTTTTAGTAATCCAGGACAAATTCTTCTCCTAGGAATGTTTATTCAGTTGGCAATAGACAAGTAGTAAGTCTCTCGGAAATGCGTGGCTCTCTTATAACTCACTTGGAATTATTATTGGAAGAATTCTGTATTTTAAAGAAAAGGTTGTGGGTTTTAAGTGGCATACTTTTTTTTACTGACATACTGAATTTCTAGAGCATAAAAATGACAATCTAGGCTATGTAGATTATACACAATACACAAGTTCTATTTTTTCCTCTTGCAACCGTATGTTGACTAGTTCTGTAACAACAATGACCAACTGTGTAGTATGAAATGGTATAAAACAATTGCAGTCCATTCATCAAGGTTACTGTTTTTATTTTGATCTTTCAAACACACTCTCAGAAGGAAAGGACAAAAGGCAAGAATAAAACTTTTTTGTTGTTCTTTTAGGGAGGAGGATGTTTGTATCTGTTTGCAACAAAGACAAAGAAAGGAGGATTGGTTACTGTTTGCAGCCTTTGCAGCTGCTTCACGTTGAGGTGACAGGAGGGCTCACAGAGAATAATGATGGTAACTTGAGGTTTGGTGGGGTTTTGGATTGCTGTTTCAGAGGGGATGCAGACAGTTAGCCCGCACTGAAACGGTGTGTGCCATATTCACTCATGAACATCAGAAATAAAATGCAGAGGTATGTGACACCCTCTTGAGACTATAATGCTTTCTATTCATCCAGCACATTATTTTGATGTGTAAAACTGTCATAAGAGCAATGTCAGGAGTTGCCAAATGCAGCTATCAGTCAGAAAACAGCATGCAGTTCTTAGCTGTATTTATCTGAGCGCAATGGTTGATCACAAGTATCTTGTAGGAAGACCTGTGAAAGGAACAGTTGTTTGTACACCAAATTAAGTAGATCACTGCATACAAAGCTGCTTTGTTTCAAAGCAATACAATAAAAGTTCTGCCTGTATTCATATTGTCCTTATGTATGTTGCCACTTCTTAGCTATTTATAATTCATTTCCCTTTAGTTCAGAAGGGGAGGAATTAAAATATAAAAGGATAGCTGAGAAAAGGAGAATATGTTCTAAACATAGTTGTAACAGGAGGAAGCCTGCTGTATAAACTCCCCTCCAGTAATTAATTGAAAATAAATAGTAAATGCCTTAGGCAAGGAGAGATCCTGATTCCTCCTGGAAAAGAAGGAAATTATGTTATCCTGTTGTATTTCACTCTTCTGAAACCTATCTAGAACTTGAGAGATCTCATGAAATTAAAATGCATCAATCAGAATCTAAATGCTTCAGTACTGAACTTGAGAGCCATGAGTCCGCATGGTCCTTGGTGAATACCAGTAGGTACAGATACAATTAGAAAACAACATATTCAAAGCATATGAAAGGCATTATAATATAATATATATAGCTCAGCAATCTTGCAGTAAATTGTAAACATGGAATTAGCTGAACACAGCAGTATGATTTTAGCTCTTAGCTGGATTCTTTTCATCCAAACAAAAAGAAAGGTGGGAGGCTCAAGAAGAAGGTGAGATACACCTCTTCCCATGTATCTGAGTAAACCATGTACTCGCTTGAGGCAAGAGCCATCTGTACTAATCCCTGTGCCTCTGTGTTAGATGAGGGTTATCTTCCTTTCAGTAGTGCCCTTAGTCCTGTGGCTTCATGAGAACTTTGCTGCCTATTTGTATGGAACTTGCAGCTGCATGAGGAAAGGTCTTGGGTGGAAGAGCTGCACTGATTACTTTGAAAATAACCGTCATTGCTACAGCTGTAATAGAGCACATGACCATCCTTAAGGGCCTGGACTGTTCATGAAAAGTGTGAAAGGGTCCGATCCTCTAGCAGAGACATTCTAGAGTCATGGTTATTGCCACCATGCTCTTCAAAATTGGCAGAACGTTTACACGTTCTGGTGTTACGCTAGAAGGAATGAGTTAGACACATGTTCTGGGGCAGGTAAGCTTGTGTATTGAAAGTGGAGGTCACAGACTTGACATTATGAATCAGAAACCGTTCAGAATTTCCTTAATATCTATCAAAATATTTAAAAGGGATGGATAATTTTATATGAAGATTTTAAACAAAATGCCAAGCAAAACACAAAAAAATTTCTTTGGAGTTGGAGAGTAAATTATATTGTCAAATAGGAATTTTGACCCAGGAAGAACTGTGATTCTGTGTCCAATCACTTTAAATAAATCAATTCTTTTTTCTTCATCTCCTTCAGTTCTGAAGTTTTAGTACCCAGAAAAGGTCTGTGTAGTGCTTTTGAAAGCAACCGTACTTCAGACCAGAAGTATTCTTTTGCTGTGGTCTTCTGCTCCCTCTGGAGAATATTACACTGAGAAATTGAGGATTAAACAACTTAATTGAGAACAACCTAGTCCTGCTGATGGCTAACAGGTAGGGGGAGAATATTTCACAGATTTCTTCCTTGCCTGCAATGACGAGGGGCTGATAAACACAGCATTGAAGAGAGAATGATAGAAGGAAGTACCACAGGTTATAATATAGCAGCCCTGAGTGGAAAAACAAAATGTAGGAGTGGGAAGAGATATTGTTGGAGATATTCTGTTTTCTTTTGAAAGAAAGAGGGTAAGAAGGGTAGCAGGGGAGTAGGGGAGACTGTATGTGGTCCAGGCACCCAGAACTCTTTTTAAAATTTAATTAAATGAAGCAATTAACAAATCTTAGCTAACAAATAAGTAATCTACATTTGAGTATCATCTGTTTGGTGGGGTATGAATCCATGGCCCTCAGGGAATATAATAAATCCGGATGATGTCCATGAAACCCGATGTTGCATTTGGATCTCAGTCTAACTGACAGATATGTAAAATCTCATGAAGACAGACAGCTCCCCACTGGCTCTGCATCTGAGGAAGGTTCCTGTGAATTGTTTTAATTAAGGTTATTTATTTCTTTATTATGATGATTGCATTTTAATTGCTCATGAAGCACCCCAGGGGTGGAGGTGTAGGTACCTTATAAATATTATACGACAGTAAGTAAAGGGAAAATGTTGCAGTTTTAGAAAATAAACCAGCAGCTATATACTTCTGATGCCATTTAAGAATAAAAGCAGAAATGCTTCTTTATATTCTCTCACAGATTTGCAAGTAAATAACATTATCTTATTAGTCTTCTCCATTTAACATAGGTCACTGGCAGTGTAACTCACAGTCAAGTCCACATCTTTGCTTAATTGATACACTAGCTAGCCACATGAAAGCTATCTGATGTGCATCTCCACTTGCAGAACTTAGTGAGACCTTTTGTATAGGGTCAAGATAGACATTAATGCTTCCAGTCAAAGCACTGCCTGAATAAATCTCTACTAGGGGATGGGAAAAAGAGCAAAATAAGGAAAAAAACCCTGCCTTATGACAACTAGTCCCTCAGCTGCTTCTTCTCCAGGTGTTCCTTGGGTCTGTGTTTTGTAAGTGGACAAGGTATAGATAGCTGGAGGTGAAATCCACATTGTACAAAGGTATGCTCTGCTTGTATGGATTTATATAAGCCTTAGGCTTTCTCTGTCTCATCTGAGCAATGGTTTTGCGGCCAGGAACTCAAATTCCCTATTTATATTTTAATATATGTCTCTTTGCATGCAGAGATTCTTGAAGGCACAAATTCTTGCTTGTGGCACAAATCTGTGTTTTGATGCATAACAAAATATTTGCATCCAGCTAAAGTGGTGCTCTAGAAGTTGGGTTTTTTTTTTTCTATTAGCTATTTTTGCTATTTAATTCTTGATTCATAAAAGGTTCTTGTACAGGGTCAGAAATATTTTTTTCTTTCTCCCCCAGCTTTATTTTCATTGCTTAATTTATGAACTTAAGATGTTTTTTATCTGGCCAAGCTGGGCTTTTTGGCTTGCTTCCAACATTGAAAATTGTTCTCTGCAGAAAAAAAAAAAAGGAAGCATTTCAACAGCTTAAATTATTTGACATTGTACAACAATTTGAAATGTATTTGAGCTTTTCAGGTTTTAATATGCATTTTAATTAGGAAGAGATTTATCATTTTTTTCACACAAAGACTTGAAGGAATATCTCATTGGGATTGTAAACAAGAAGTCTAGTACCGTCTAACAGGGGATACTTTTACTCAGCAGTCAACAGAAGATCATGTCTGATTTTCTCCATCTGATTATTTTAAAGATTGCCACATGCAGTAAGGCACTGGAGCATGGCTTACTGTCCAAATTGCAGTTTGTGTAATGTGGCAGTAGAGCCTGAAGAGTACTGGTGCTTGTTATACCTGTTCAGCCACCTAGAAAGTTCATTTAAACTATGGTTATGGTCAGGAATTAGGTACTTTTGCATCATCTTGTGGTGGGGTGGTTCCATGTAGTTTCTGCATGTATCAATAATACTATGGGTTCATACTACCCCCCTTAGAAATGGGCTGCTTTATAACTATTACTTTTTCAGAGCTAATTCCTTTATCTCAAATAATAAAGGATTCTGCATGTGAAAATGTCCAGCTGCTAAAAATAGTATTACTATTCATATGGCCATGGCTTGCTGTACATATGCAGGTGGTTTTCATCTGCAGAAATCAAAACTACAACTTCCAAAATATTCTTTAGATCTGCTCCCTCTTTATTTTATCTGCCTCTGTTTTATTTTGCTGGCAGTGCATCAGAAAGGATGTTCTACTCTCTGAATCTTCTCAGCCTCTAAAGAGAATAAAAATGCAGTGGTGAGGGGTAATTTATTTGCCCTTTGTTGCACTTATGTGCCAAACACCCACGCTAATGATTCAGTTGCCAGAAGTGTCTACACTGATGTCTCTTCCTCGGCCACTCACTGTTACATGTAGTTGGTGTAGAGCCAGTTCTTCACCACTGGGGATTCCCTTCTATGTAGGTTTTGTACTTTGAGGGCTATAGGTTCAGAGTAGCATAGACTTTGTAAGTTATTTCTACATCACACTGTGGTTATTCAGTCATTGCAATAATTTGCGTATGAAATCTGACAAAAATGCTTCAATCGTTCCCCCTTTTTTTTCTTTAGTCTCTCTTATGTGCTTCCCTTTTTGTCTTTACAGCCCCTTAGTTTCTTTCTGCCTCTTCCTCTGGTCTCTCTCCATCTTCCATTTCCTCCTACCTGTTCTGTTTCCATCCTAAGCCAACGCTGTCTGATGCAGTGCCTGCAGTACTCAGTCAGCTACAGCACATGGAGACATGTATGAGCTAGCTTTATGCTAGCTGATTTTGGTATTTACAGCACAGTTTCTGTTTTTGTCTAAAAGCCCAAATATGTACTCAGCTCCTCACCAAATACTGCGCATGCAATCACTTTGTGCTACTATTGGTGTCTGAGCTAGTTCCCGTATGCGCAGGCACAGTGACTGCATTTTAGATACACGCTGAGTGTAATGCAGCAAAGGTTCAGTATGTTCACTGCCTCTAGTTTTCACCTGCTTAGTTATTGCTTACAGTAAAAAAGGCACCTAACTTATTAAGGAGCTAGTGGCTTTAATCAGTTTCTTAGATGCAAGACCTGTTTACTCTGCAGGAAGCTGGTCTTAAACTCTGCAGGAATCATGGCATCCGCAAGGCCCTGACTATGCTCTTTTCGGTTGTCTGAATATTTTTAAAGCATCAAAAGGATACAGCTAGAGAAATTTTTTTAAGGAGTTTGAGTTTTTTATTGATTGATAATTTATGGAAATGGTTTCTGAGCTTGAAAAAAAAATTTAATTCACTAATGATTTATCAGAGATTTTATTTTTTTTCATCATCACGTTCCTTCCATTTCAAACAGAGCTTGATATTAAAGCATCTTTATTTGATTTATTGGTTTGTGCACCTGCATCATCAAAAGTTTCAATATCACTTTGAGAAGAGTGTTCACTGACATTCAGTCTCTGCTACAAGTGGAATAGACAGGGAGAAGGAATCGTACTTAGCAGTGGTCAAATCTACAGCAGACTGCATTAGCTTTAGTGGAAGTGGATGACACGAGTGGCAAAGTCAGTTAGACAATCACTTCACTAATCTGAAGTAAACTGACTCAAAGCAGTCAGGAATAGAGGTGATGCTTACAGGAACTTATGCAGTTACTTTAGGTAATGATGGTCTGAACACAATATCCATAGCAGTGGCTTACTCATGACTCTAGATGAAGAGTGTGAGATGCTCAGGGAAAAGAGCCTCAGTGTTTTGATAAGTCAGGACGTTTCCCTTCAATCATGTTTATCCCTTTGCAGCAGTACACTACATATACAGCAGTGTGCCATTCCCCTTGCTTATTAGTAAATCTGCAACCAACGATTGCTTAGTTATGTCAACTTGTACATTTCTTTCTCTTCCTAATCTCGCTGTTTTACAGGATTGGAATAGTTTAGGAATTTGGAACAGGCGGAGGATAGGGCAGCATATCAAATATATTGATTGTTGAATGCCTGGAAGTTTTTTTCCCTGAGGAGACCATTTTAAATGAGCTTGTGGAAGACTAGGTTTGTGTGAGCTTAAGCTCTGTAGCAGACTGGGACAGTACCAAGTTCCCTCACTCTAGTACCATTTGTTTGCTAGATTGCATTTGTGCCTGTCTCTGCTTTGATGGAGGTGCTCTCTCTATTTTGTCTTAGCCACTATCCCACTCAGGTTTTTCTGCTGCAGGGTCAGGATTTTATAGCTGTGTTTTTGTTAAGTGATGTAAAGATTTCATTATATTGGTAGTAGTTCTATTTCATATTGGAATCCAAGTAAAATGTCTTGTAATGTATGAGAAATGCCATGGTAAATTACATTAACTCCAAGTGCATTTAGCAAATGATGATATAGTCTGTCTCTAATTAGAAAGACCTTGAAGGGTCAGATGCATGAGACATACATGGTCAAGGTGGAAATTCTTTTGAAAAAGCATATTTAACCCAGCTTAATAGCATGTCAGCTCAGTAAGAATAGAAAAAGCATATTCTGTATGTAGAATGAGTGCAAACTATATCTGATTCTTTGTTATTCTTCTAGGTTTTTTAAAATCCATCTGCAGCCATCCACTGAGTGCTCTGGGCGCTCTATATGATGGATTAAGAATTACAATATGAGCTTTGACAAAACACTTCTTATAAGTGTGTCTCCATTTTCTCACAACTAAGAAAAGAAGGAGAAAAATACAGGCTGGGAGAAAATTAGTCCATTTGGTGTCTAGGAAGTAACTAACTCTTTAGAGCTGTCATGACCCTGTTGAAATAGCGCCATTATAATTGACATATTCAAGAAATACTTATAGAGGTAAGGTCAGGGCCTGTGTGTGTTTTGAGGGAAGTAGTTTGATACGAACAATTTAAATAGCAAAAAACATTATCCAGAAATGCTGGGTATAATTTGTTCAGTCTGTCTTGCAGACTTTTTTTTTTAAAGATCTTTTTTTAAAGATCTGAGGCCCAATAGAATGTCAGGTTTAAGCTTTTTCCATAAGTTACACTGAATTACCTACGCAGTTGTGAATCTGATGGTCCTTTCTTCTGCACAGATACATGTAGCTGGAAACATCTGTTTAAAGTGTACCTTTAAGCTGAGAACTCTTTGTTCTCGCTTTTCAATCATACTACTTAAAATATTAATAAATATTTTAAATCTCTATAAATACAAATAGCTGGTCTTCAGCTTTCACACTTCAAACTTAGTATGACTGTTAATAGAAACAAGATTTTGCAAGTACCCAAAAGTTTGGCCATTACAGCTTTATGTCTTGGACACGTATTTCACTTCCTGTAAGTGCTACATTTAAATCCTCTAAAGTCTATTTTCTCTCATCCATTTTCATAGCATATGAACATGACTGTCTATGATTGTTTAAAATATAAACAGAATCTATTTCAGTTCAATGCATCAAGGTTATTTTGGGCTAGCCTTTCTTTTGCCTGTTTTTTCTTTGTGCGTGTATGCCATTGTCCCATTTTAGTAACGTCTCTACAAAAGACACATTCTGTTTATACAGTCTTTCAAGTCTCTGCACTGATATAATTGACTATGTTGAATGTTAGGCAACAGAAAAGCCTGCTCTTACTGTTAGTCACACGTTAGATTCCAGCTCCCAAAGCTACAAGTTTTCCTTTCTCTGTATCTTTTGAGCTGAAAATTCGGCCATATATAATATGGATATTAAAGAGAGACTGGGGGGAAGCAAGAGTTTCTACTCAGAAGTTTTTATTCCAGGGTGCTTGAAGATCCAGTTGCTAAACAGGGCTTGTTTGTGACAGACACAACACCCATTACACAAAAATGTAGAAGTCTTCCAGGGGTCAGAGATGTTCCTTTCTAAACATTTAGTAAGTAAGTGCAACACATACCCAGGTAATAATAAAATAATTAAAATTGGTGGGGTGAACAGTGACTGTAGAATGCCAGTTGCTCATTAATTCTCAAAAATTCTGTAGGAAACCGGGCACGAATATGTTTCCATAACGGTGTTCATTTCTCTTCACATTTTGATGCTATGTTTCGCCAAGTAATTCCTTGGCTGGAAAACCAAGATAATTTTGCATTTTCCCACTGTTCATTCCAGAAAAGTCAGACACTCAAAATATCTTATGCATCATCTTATCCTCTGTATTTTCATAAGCCTGAAAGTATCATTTTATTTCCAGATGAATAGGTCTGTAATTCTTTTTCAGCAGTTTACAAGTATTTTATTCGGCAAGCTTTACTGAAGAACATCGTCAGTGAAACAATTGTGTGTCTTTTTATTTAGCCCTTATATAAGTAAGGTCACTTTTGACTTGCTAGAGTAAAGACTGCCAGGTGAAGATCTTGTTGAGATTTCTTGAAAGGTATGACAGTGAAGCTTGTTTGAGCTCTTGTCTTTTCCAGCACTCCTTGCTTCTGCATTGCAATCTCCTTTGGGGAAACCAGGTTTCTTTGAGACAGGCAGGACTTTTTTTCTTCTTGTGCAATTGGCTTGAGGGTATTTTCAGTTGCTGTCTGCAAACCCAGCTGTGTGTGACTGTCATTTTCATTTTCTGATGTTGAACTAATCTGGAGGTGTTTTGCTTATTGTGGTAAGTATCTGTCCCAGTATCTGTTTTCCAAAAATGTGATTTCTAAAAGTAAATTTATGATTCCTATATACTTAGAATTGCTCTAAGACTCTTACTTAATTTCTACCGTTCACCCTTTCCTTCAAATACAGAGATTTCTGCTAAAACGCTGAAAAGTAAAATAGCTCTTGTAACTGAGATCTATTGTCATTATGAGACATGATCAAGTAGAGTGGTAGAAATATACTTAAAGTTATTGCTTTGTATTGCTATCACAAAATTGATACTCAGTAACAAAACTGTATCTACCTGAATGCTGAAAATGCTAGCTATACTTTTAATTGTGAAACAATCGTTCAATATTTTCATGCTTTTCAAATTCAATGTAACTTGGCCAGCTGGTTAAGGCTGGCTATATATTATTTCAAAAAGCAAAGATGTAGCTATAGATACACGTCTTCATGAAAGTTTAGAAATTTAACCATATGTATAGCACACTAAGTGTTATCAGATTTTTTACATTTCTGTAAGCAGCACAGAACATTTAAGCCTATGTTTTCTATAATTTTTGTAAGTGTCACTATTTTAAAAATAATAAATATATGACTGTATTCATAACACAGGTTTGTCTTTTTATGTGAATTTTTTTGTAATGAGAAAAGTACAATCTATATATCTGAAATAGCAGCTTTGCCTCCCATGTACTATTGGGTAAGAAGACGACATTTTGAAGATTGTAATAATTTTGGCAAAAGCTATTCTTTTGAGCAACATCACAGTGTATGGAAAGGCTACATGCTGTTATGTGGTGGTGTTAATTGGCGAGTAACAATGAATGCATTATAAACATCCTACATTCTTTGGAAGTACAGTCATGCTATGTGTTTGGTGGTGGATGTATTTGGAAGATTAAACAGACAAGCTTTGAAGAAGTTCAAAGTGGTTTTGGTTTGAACCATATCTAACAATGATGTGTACCCTACCTGAATTAAATTAACAACCAAGAAAATAGTTTTTTCATCCTGCCTTCATTGAAAAGTCCTATTAGAATTATTTTTGAAGTAGCATTTGTACAGGGTTGTTTTGGGAGAAAGACAGAAACATGCTATCTAGTAAAGATGATTATTCTGTTCTGTCAATCACTTTTTAGAGTCATGTTGGTGTTGATCCTTTTCATTCCTCATGGCTCTACTGCTAAGTAGGGTTGGTCTTCAGTGAAATCCATGTTGTGCAGAATGGACTACATAATGTGACTTCATACTGGCATATGGCTCTGTATGTTGACTTTTCATAGCTCTGCTTCTTATTACAGCAAAATGTCATTAGTAGAAGCCATGTGTCCTGCATAGCTTTACTTTATTGTTATGCAGCATGTTAATGCTAGAAGCAAGGCCTTGATGGAATTATTATAAATAAGACCATATGCTTATACGAGTATTTTTTAAACTCTGACAATAAGGATTGCTTAATTCCATCAGTCATCAATCTGTTCCAAAATCTAGTATGTGCAAAATATATGTAACAGAGTATTAAAAAAAGCTTTAAAAGAAATTTATGTGTGTGTAAAGAAATAATTCTTGTTACAGTTTGGGTTGAAGCTGCTGTATAAAGCAGTTGTCCTTCCATTCAGTCTAAATGAAGGAGCAGTTAATTCCGTTTTGTTCAGCCATTCCAAAATAGTAGAAGCTGAACACAGGCCCAGATAAGAATGAGCAGAAACCATTTAGGCTAAAGCCTTTTATTGGGAAATGATAAAGCACATGCAGAAACTAGGATTGACTGGAGAAAGGGGAGAAGGAAAAGGAAATGCAGCCGAATCAAAAGCAAAGAAGCCAAAGTTGCAATGACCTTTGAGAAATGAAGGGAGAAGCAGTCTTGGGTTGAGTGCTGACTGCCGTAAGGCAGAGAATTCCTTACTGGGGTTCAGGGAAACAGGAGTTTATACTCCTGTTGTATATAAATGAGGTTACATTAAAGGCATTTGTGCTTCCATTATCAGTTTTTCCTCTCCAAGGGACTAATCTGAAATCTGCCAAATTTCACTAACTCTTTCATCCAAGAAGTGGGCAACAGTAATCTGAGTCAGACCCTGACCAGCTGGTGACCAGGTATTCCAAGACAGTCTCCTACTAGTAGCTCAGTTGATCTGGTCATCAAGAATAGTAAGCCATAAGAAGACATTCCAAAATTACATTCAAGGATGTATTGGAAATGTGTGTATCTACTTGTTGGCTTGCTTCCAGGATTAGCTGCTTAGGCTGTGGAGTCAAAATGAGCATTTGGATGATCTAACAGTTCCCACTGCAGAGTACAGATAATAAATCTGCAATTAGTAATTCACGCATTAAGTCCATTTCGGAGGCCAGCTATTTTGTAGTTAAAAGTTGTAAAGGCAGGAAACTTTCCACACTCTCTAGGCTGCTCTGCACGTAATCAGCATCAGCAAGGGGTGGGGAAAACAACCCAATCTCAATTTTCTAGCCTCATTTTTCAGCTGTCACAACTAGTTGCAGTTTTCTCTTATAAACTGAAAAATGCCTGCAGTATAAATGGATGGATCAGGTTTGCTATTCTTGTAAATGGGTACAATTCCACTGAAATTAATGCAGTGCCATCGAAATTGCCTGTAAATATCATTACACTGTTAAGGTTTTGGTATGCTATTTGGAAATGTGACCTTACCTTTGGGTTCATATAAATGATCAATTTTATTTGCATTTCTTCCATCTCTTTGCCACCTCATTCCTGTAATTGCAATTGAATCTGTCTATAAAGATATTTGAATGGTTAAGATGGTAATTTGCCAGCTTGAGGAAAACTTTATTTTAGTAAAATGAGTTAAAGTTGAGTGAAGTCATCTTTATTTTTTATCCTATGCTAGTCAATACTTAGAATTTGAATACCTTGAAAAATAATGATACTAGAAGATGACTGAGAGAATCTATGATTGAAAGTAGAAACATGGTTGCAGTAGTATCAGTTTCCCACAGAAACAAAGGGAGAGAGTTTTTGACAACGTATTCCAGGTTAGCCTTTCAAGTCAGCTTTCCTGTCATCAACACAGATAACTTGACTGTCTTCTTTCTGAGCTCATCCTGACATTTCTTCCCCAGTCAACCAAGTAACATAGCTACTGAAAGTTCTCTTTGGCCTCACAGATCAAATCTAAATCTGTAAGTTTTGACATAATAAAAGTTGAGGAGCTCATTCTCTGCCAGCATTACACTAGCCTCGAGGAAAGCACAAACACTTTTGCTAGCCAAGTTGACAGCAAAGGAAATAAGAATTAAGATGCCTTTTGGGAAATCCAGAAAGCTGTAATATTGAAGACCAAGAAGCTGATTTGTCAAAATAAATGGAACATATAAACTAGATAATGAAGACATAAACGAAAATTTACTTGGACCAAGAAGTGCTGATTATAAAATGACTCAGTTATTTGTATTAGATATTTGTTGCTTCAGTTGTGCAAACCTTTGGCTTCCATTTGCCTACCTCAACACTTCAATATTTGTTCTCTTTTATACAGACTCCTTTAGGATCAGGGGCTTCATTAGAGAGGCAACATTTTTCATGGTAAGACTTCAAACTGTACTTCAGTGATGTAGTGTTTTCAGTTCTCCCCAAACTACTTCTTCAGTTTTTTCACTTCTTCGGGTTATCATTTCAGCAATATTTGAGATAGAAAGGAACTTGGCAAAAAAAATGCCCAGACGCAAATCAGCTTGTAACGGAGAAATAAATCAACAAATATTACCTATGTGGCATCTAGTTCTTTCAGAGGCACCTTCCCCTAGATACTGTTTCTGCTGTAACAACAATATAAGGACACTTTAAGAGTTCCATCACATTTAGTATTTTCTTTGTTGACAGACTCTTTTGTTCATATCAGATGGTGAAGTAAATCCTTTTGTGAACGTGAAACCTGCAAACAAAGGAAATGAGAGAATCAAGAATCCTGGAAAAAGAAGAGTTATAAAGTAGTAGTAATATAGAAGAAACCAGAGCCCCAAGCTGTAAATTGTCAGAAATCCATTGATACAAGAGCATAATTGCAACAGATGAGAGTCTGGACATAAATTTTTCAACAAACTTTTCTTATTGTAATTTTTATGTTTGGGGCTTTTAAAATCCAATATTGATAAAATTGGCATGAGTCTGGCATTTGCTGCTTATTTTTCTGTATAAAACAGATCAACTACCCATATGTCTACATAGGAGACAAATACTGTACAAACTGTGAGCCTGTATCGAGACAGGAAAATGAGCATGTCTGTTCATCTTCAGTGTATGCAGAGATGTCTGGAATTGAAACAGACACAGAAGAAAAGAGACAGTGACTAAGTAATTTCTGTCTTTCTATTGTTAAGATTCAGACAGCTTGGTCAGCAGTCAATACAAATAAATTCCAGAAGGGAACTACAGTCAAGACACTCATGTTCTCCCATTCAGCCCAAAATAACATGGAGCACTGTTACTTCCAACATGAATCTCCAAAAATGATGGGTAAAAAGAAACCAGAATCCTAGGGAAGATGACAAGATGAGAATAACTAGCCGTGTCATCTTTTCTTTTCAAATGTTAATTTGTTAAAGACTGTAGTGTTTGTGATCTGTTATAATTCAGTTGTTCTCTTTAGAAAAGAAGTAAATAGAATTTTTTTATAGCCTTCTTTAGGCGATTATGAAAATATTTCTTACAGTAAATGACCTGGTTTTTGGTTAACCTAATCTTCTGAGGCTTTTATTATGCACCCGGCATTGTGATATCTTAAGACTACCTCAAGAAGTGACTAAGGAATTTCCACATTCGAGTAGAAGCTTCTTCCTGACTCAGAAGCATGCTATTTGCTACAGTATATACTGAAATACGGCGTGTTTTGTTTCCTGTAATGTGTTGCCTTGCCTAGGAAAAAAATACCCGTTGCATGAGAAGTGGCTTGTGCGACGGGATGTGCTGACCCGAGATAATACAGAAGTTGCAGTTGCTGATTACTTACTACAACCTGATTCACCATGGTTGTGTTTTAAAGTTTTACCAGACTCTTTGCTCCTGTAATATCTTGTAGCACTAGTGAATACGGTGTGTATACAAATAAAGTATTTTAAATATTGGTAAGTGCATGCTACTTGTTTTGACATTGCAGGGCATACTAATTGGGCCTTCTTTGAACGTTTGATAACTTAATATACTACTTTTGATTGACTTGTATCTGAATGTCCAAACCATGACCCTACCCAAAGATCCAAATGTGCTGGATTCTGTGGAACTAGGAGCAATGGGATCCTCTCTCCATGTTGGCTTTGGTGGGAGGATTGCACATCTCTGGCCTGAACCATCACTACCGTCATGTTAGCTGGGACTGCTGTGAAATACAGTCATGGCCAAGCATGAAATACAGACCTTCATTCTAGGGGCTGAGGGATGGACTCAGTATTTTTTGATGTCTAGGCCCTGAGGGATGGACTAGCAGTTCTGCTGATGTTCCTACTTGTCTTATTTTCTATTTTTCTGTGCATAGTCTCTTTGTATCTTTTTTACCCTCCCACATTGGCTCTTTATATACAGTGAAACTCTCTTTGCCTTTTTCTTTTGAATATTCCTATAAAGGTTGGGAACCATTTTGGAGTCTTATTTTTCTCTAGCGCTAACTTTTTTTTTTCTGGAGGTTCTTATCGGTAAGAAAGGTCCTGTGACAGTCTCTACCTGTCTCTAAGGCATAGTCATACTTTTTCTTTATTCTATTTCTACTGCATTGTTTTTTGGGATGAGATCACACACCTGCATGTAGTTTTGAAAATGAGGATGCACCAGTGATTTAGATATTAACATTATAGCTTTAATAGTATTCTGTATTTCCTTCTTAATGCAACCTAATGTCTTATCACGATTTTTAGGTACTGGCTGCATAGTGAACAAATGTCCTTATTCAGTACTCCTTGATGACTACTTCTTTTTTTTTTTCACCAGGATATTATAACTAATTCAGAAGTTATCAGTGCATATGAGTAGTTTAAATTGTTCTTTCCAATGTGCACTACCTTGCAATTTTCTACATTCAATTTAATCTGGTCGTCATATCATCCAATTGCTTTGTTGTAATAGGTCCTTGTGGAGCTCTTCAGAATCATTAGCTCAAAGGTTCCTGAGCATTTTATCCCGCTGCCTTTTCTGTCAATACAGTAACATGCAACACTTCAGCAAAAAGAGTTAGGAGATCAATATGCTACCCTAATGGGAAAGTCTTATGCAAGCTAAGAGAAATAAAACCAGTAGGTCTCCACATATGTTATTATTAAAAACACATTTCTCTTATTAAAACATGACCTTTTTTTCTATGGGTTTTTAAATTATGCCTATTATAACCCTTTATTTTTGGATGAACTTTAGTTGACAATTCAAAAGGATAAGACACCATGGAAAATTTATATTTTTCTAAACAGCATTGTATAAGTCTCTTCCATAAAAGTATAGTTACAATCAACACTAAAATATATTAGTGTGTTTGAATAACAAAATGTACTTTCAAGGAGAAAACCAAGAAAATGTTCATAAATTTTAGAAAAGCCCTATTAATACAGACAAATAGATACAAAATATTCCTAGAAGATGACAGTATTGAATGATTCCTGGGTTGGTAGTTGCTGTCTTAATCTTGATTCATTTGCAGTATATGTGCACCCTTATATTTGAAATATCTTTAGTACTATATCAGATCCCTTATTGCTCTTGGTTTTTGATGGTTTTCTAGCTGTGGTTAGAAAAGTTGACTTTTTAAATTTTGACTTACTTGCATTTATTTGGCAATGCTTCTGCTCTCACTAAGCTTTTCATTAACGATACAAAAAATATTCTATTTTGAACTTTTGAATCAAACAGTTTTTCAAGGTGTTTAGGGTTTTTTTTCCACGCAAATGTTTCATTTCCATTGTAAATTGAATCTGTTCTCTTTTTGTTGTTGTTGCTTATCCTGTGTTCCAATCTGTTTGCTGATTGATTCAGGAGAATCTTGAGAACTTTTTAAACAATTCCTTGAAACATAATTGTGTGTTGCTATATTCAGGGCAAATTATTCTAACACGAAAAATAAAATTCACCCCAACTCAAGGCTTTATTGAATACTGGTTTTAAGTAAAGATTCCAGTCAATTTACTTCTTCCCATGCAAGCCTATCTTTTAGTTTAATAAAGTTATCATCCAGTAAACCCCTTGGA
>NW_009230907.1:24343-26579 GCF_000690835.1 Fulmarus glacialis
CTACATGTGTCAGAAAGGCTCTGTTCACTCTTCCCCTACTTATGCATCCAATATTAGATTAGATTAATTTAATAGATATATAATAGATAATAGATGAATAGATATAGAATCAATTTTATTAATATTTTCATTATTTAATTATACATAAAATCAAATCCCAGAAGTTTTTTCCTATGGAGTCATGAACCTCCCATCACATCCATATTTATCACTCACACTAGAAGATTACACTCAAATGCTTCTGTGGTACATGTTGCATATGTAAAAAGAAATAGAAGAAGCTAGAAATTAAATCAAAATGGTGTTAATTGCTAATAAATGCAGGATGTGCAGCTGGAGTGAAATTTTGTTGTTGCAGTCCTGTTTGTAGGTAGAGCCAAGATTCATGTTATTTAGACATTTAACAGTATCTGCAAACTTGGTTGCCTTTACGTATTCCTTCCATTTTCAGTGCTTCAAAACGTGGAGGTGGAAAATGACAAATTCAGATTGATGCCCTATCCTCTCTACCATCATTCTTGAGACAGCAATAGCATGAAGCTATGGGAGAATACTGCATTTGACAGAATCTTGCGGTTCATATAAGCTATTCATTTGCTTCATATACATGTGAGGAATATATGGAAAGGTTCTTTCCTACCCGAAATGCTGGCTATCCCCCTACAAATAATATCAAGATGTACACTGAGAACAATATAATTTTTCAGACTGTCAGAAATATGAGGATTTCACAGAGCACAAATGCGCTCCCTCTCAAAAATCCATGCAAGATGCCAGTCAATTCTTTCAGTAAAATAACCGTCTACTTGCCCATTGTAAACAAAGCACCAAGCCATATTTCACAATTGCATAGTAGATGCAAATATTTTTCTTTACTGTTTTAAATAACAGCCCCATGAGAACTCAATTCTGTCTTTCATGATTAAAACATTTCTACAGAGGGAGTTAGAGATTGAAATCTATTCATTATGGAAACTATTTTTATGTTGTTGGAGCTTTTATGAAAGATTCCAAGTTTCCACACCATTTATTAGGCAATAACATCACAAGAGAGAAACCCCAGGAATATTTTAGATTAAAAGAAATCTAATAAGGACCTTCAGAATTGGGGTGAACATGTTGTGCTGGAGATTTGAAAATGTTTCAGAGAAATCTTATCAGGGCTTTAGAAAAAGGCAATAATCCCCCTGCCCCTCCCTCCCATACTATCCACTTGGACCAAAGTAATATCTTTGCAATTAAATCCAAATTATTATGAGTCATATGGTGACTTTCCATTCAGTAATGGGAAACAACAAGGATGTTGGAGCAATAGTGAGAGAAAGGATTCACTGAACTGGAAAATGCAGTTTTGACTGTGAACTCCGAATCATTTAAAACCTATGGAGATGTGATGATGGGCTTTGCTGGCATTTTATGGAGAGGCATTTAAAACTGTCATCTGTTTAACAGTAATTTTGCTGGAAGATACAGCAACTGAACAATGTAGAAAACCCAAGGGGAAAAGGAGATAAAAGTGTGGTTTATTTTGCATTTGATTGCCCTGTGGAAAGGTCAAATGTAGACCTGTGACCCACTGGGTGAGAAGCCCACCTCTTTTTCCAGGGGAAAATGATGAATTTTTCGTTCTGTGACTAACATACCAAAGTCCAGGAAGATAGCTGTGCTTTTCTTTTTCATTTTATCAGGAAAAAAGAAAGGTACTGGGAAGTTTCTTCCTCAGTTATTTGTGTATATGGTAACTTTAGAGCTTGGAGAAGAAAAGAACTGGAACAAGAAAATCCTTTGTGCCCAGAACCAATGCAGGGTAGGACTGATGGCTGTTTTGCCTATTGTAATGTACTTTAGTCCAAGTCCCAGTGTGCTTGTGAAACCTGTCAAATGTAAGTGATTTTCCGATGGTAGACAGTTGTCTATGATGTGGAGCTAGCAGAAGCCTACTAATTCCCTGAAATTGCTCAAGGTACTGAAGAGGATGATACCCTTAATAAATGGTTAATACATCATCCTTAGCTGTGTTAGTATAGCTTCCTTCTTCAAGCAAGCGCTACATTTCTTTCTTAATTTTATTTGTTCTATTTTGGTCTATTTCTCTAAAATCTCACAATTTCCTTTATTTCCTGGGAGAGCCACCACCAATAATTCTTAAACAGAATGTGAGTCATACACACAGCATAGACGAAAATGGCTTGGGTCTATGTTTCACATAGATGCTTTCGTTTTATTTTATTTATTT
>NW_009230908.1:0-43004 GCF_000690835.1 Fulmarus glacialis
AATGCAGACATACACACACATACAAACTTACCTAAGGGTGTCAGAAGTGTTTGACACTCCCTCATTTTTTGGTGTTACTCTATGACTGAACAAATTACTAAAATTGTCACAAAAAATGGTGTCTTCCTACTTTTAAAGGAATTGTGGGGGTAGTATTCCCACCTACAGCTCTGTCAGTATTTTCAGAAGCTACTGGTAATTCAAAGTAGGAAAAGCTAAATCAAAACAAAGAACTTTTTTTAGTCCAGGAGAAATGGCTCTTTCCAAATAGCTCCCGGGGTACACTAGTCCTAAGGATATGGCTGGTCTTTTGGCGTTACCTTTTGTCTTTTTTCTTACTCTTGCTGTTCTGTTTCAGATGTCCCGTTTGCTTTGTGTATATCCATTGTGTACACATATGCAACGTGCACTTCTCAAAAAATTGCTTTGAAGTTGTCCTAACCATTGCAGCTGGGGCAATAGACTGCAGTCTGAGAAGGGGAGGCTTTGCTGCTGGGCATGAAATCACAGCTGGTAGCTGTGCAGGACACATCTCTCGACACCTCTGCAGAGGAATTGATACCAGAGGTTTCTCGCTCAGCTTTCAGATACTGTGTGTTGGGAAGCCTTGGTGAGCTGGTGGCTGTTAACATCCATTGTTATTAGTAGAGGTATTCTGAGGTGCTTTCACTTAGCTGAAGGTCATTCCTTCTCTACCTGTGAGGTATTCTTCTGACATAAAAGATACCTTCCAAAGCTGCTTTGTTTTTCTTTGCTGCTTCTTGTAATTGCCTCTTCAAATTACTTCCCTCTAGCAGTTTATCTGCAGTTTGTGGCATCTATTTGGAACAGAGTATGGTACTCTGGTATGGAGAAGTAACATGGTCTCTATTGTAGGTGTACCTAACTTTATCAGTAACTGCTGTTAATTGCCCCCACATTAATTGCCTTGGAGTTTGGGCCTGAACTGTTAAGGGCTGAACAAATCTTTTAATAAGATGGTACTTGGTGAAAGGAGCTGGCAGTGAAGATGGGCAACACTGGTACGGGATGGTAGAGTTTCTTGCCTGAGGTTCTGCAGCAGAACTGAGAATTGAACTGGTGTCTCCTGAGTCCTACTGGGGGAATTTCATAGTGATTTTTCTCTCCCTATCCTCCCCCCACACACAGTGGGAAAAAGGTTTATCAGCATACCTTATAAAAAATGTCGGTTTCTATTTGACATTTCTTAATAAGAAGTTCTTGTTCTTGTGGGGATATCGTTCAGAACTGGCCTACCTCGCCTACGTTATGAGCTTAGATCATCAGATGTATTCTTAAGTTTGTGCTCAGCTACAAAAAGAGTCAGGCAGTCTTTATAAATGATTTTGTGCTTATGCCATTTGGAGCACGGGTGAGATATGCTCTGCTTCTTTCTTACTTTTCACTTGGCTAAGAGTGCACCTTATGGTAATAAATACTGAAATAATTTTCTTTTGTTAGAAGCTGTTCAACTCAAGTAGCGGGATGTAAGTGGGTACAAGACACGCATGCTATTACAATAAATAAAAGCAGGAATAGCATTTTCCCAGTCACTGAGGTTGAGAACTTCAGAAACGACAAACTAAGAGAAAAACAGGGTGACCTAAAAATGATGTGGTTTGCTGAACTCGTTTTCTTTCAGTAAAAGCAAATACATTAAAGATGTCCCCCACATGGTATGGAAAACTCTTTTGCAATATGTGTCTGAATTGTTAAGCAGCAATGGAAAATGACCCACTAAAGTCAGATGGTGAGAAAGGTTGAATAGTTAAGAGGTAGGAACAGAAAGTAAGGCCTCTGGCCCCCGCACTTGCTGTTGTTACATCCTCCTTGCATTACGATCCACACTGATGTGCCAACTGCACAATTGCTCATTTCAAAAGCAAAAATGCTAATTTTTTCTTTTCATTCCTAACAATGAGGTGCAATATTAATAGCCAATTTCTATCTTCCTTTCAATCATACCTATTCTATAGTAGCATGAATGTTCAAACATAGTGCTGCTAAGATTGAACATTTTCATAGGAAATTTAGAGAAGATTCAGTTTTAACTCCTTCAGAGCTGGATACAGATAGCTTCTGTTCATATCATTAACTTCTTTAGCATGTGGTAGTTGTTTATTGTTTGCAATTGGGCTTGACTGTCATAGACCCAGCTATACTTAATTGTCTCCTATAACTTTGAAAACAGTATCTGAAATACAAATTCCTGATAGTATTAAGATTTTTCTTTTATCCACCTTCCCAGCTAAGCAAAGAGATGGGAGTGTGAAGTGATTTAGTAAATTTAAAGAAGTACATACAAAAATGAAATTTAAAAACTGACATGTAACTAATTATACATTTTTCATGCAATATGTGATAAAAAGAGACTTCATGATTCTTATTATTGTATCACATGAGATCAAATAAACTTTGAGCATGGAGATTTTGGTGGTGTTTTTTGTTTAATCATCTACTTTATGATAGCAAAAAAATTTACTTTAAAACTGGCTCATCTGCAGATTTCAGTTGTAGACTGAGGTGCGTGGTCTAAATATTGGGGTAGGACATCATACAACCAGTATTCCCAGGTGCTTTGGAAATGCATAGTTTTCAGAGGATATAAAATGAAGATTAAGTTGCTTGAAACATGTTCCTTATCCCAGCTGTGTCAGACTGAGATGCTGCTTGGATGCTGTCAGAGGAAATATTACGCAAGATGAGTAAAGGTTTTCATTTAGATATGTATTTAGTGACTGCATTGCCTAACGGGTGTCACCTAGCTAATACTATTCTGAACTTACATACTGATATCACTGAGGGTTTTCCATAGTATAGGGCTTTTCATTTTTACCTCCTCTGAAAGAAGGAGGTCCCAGTTTGCCTCAAAAAAAATTACTGGTGCCATAACTGATTGTCCACATATTCCACTGCACAGGCCACATCAACTCATTACCGATACATTGAGCTGAGCAAGGACTGAACCAGTGAAGTGAAAGGGAAAAGAAGGCAATCTTGCTATGTGATTATGTTTAGATGAGGCAGGTGGTGCTCACTGGCAGCATCTGAAGTCTATGTGTGTGACAGCACTAGTGCTTTATGCTGTGCAGCATTCACTGTGCTTGCTGCTGTCCCCAGGGTGTGAAAACTCCAGCTGACTCACTGGAGTATGTACTTGAGTACTGGAGAGCAGCACTTGGTCCTGTGCCTGTGGATGTCAATGCTTTTGTTAACTTCCCTGAACTGACCCTGTTGCTAGATAGCCTTGTCTAATTGCTTCTTCCCAAATTTGAGACTTTCAGAAATGCAGAGCAAGTGCTTTTCCACTCTTGTAGCCAACTCAGTGGTTTAATTGAGCTCAGATAAAGTCCAAATCTTTGGCCATTAGCAGACATGAATGCAGGTCTTAAGTTTTCCTTTTGGCAGTGTGGGTGGATTCTGTGTTTTGGCACGTTTCTGCAAAAGGCATCCAACAATGTGACCTGAGCACACAGCTGAGACTCCTCTTCATAATGAATCAAGCCTTGATTTCAGTAGCTGGTTTTTATATATTATGATATCCTGCTGAGTTGGTGGGTTGTGGAAATGTGGAGTGCAGCTGTTCAAGAATCATTACAAGGCAAATAATTTTTCCTGTCTATACTATTAGATAGAAATCCTTTTACTCACTCTGGCCACCTTATGTGTGATTTCTTACGCCATTCTGGCTTCAGTCAGGAACTTGTGACTAAAACCAAGAATCCTACTGATGCAGAACATCATTTAGCAACCTTTTGAATTTGTTTCGGGTTTATTTTTGTTTGGATCCAAGCGTCCAACATATACAGTTAGATGGTGCCATGCAACTTCCTTTTCTTCAATAAAAAAATAATTTTAAAATTATGTAGTAGCCGTTCCTTTTCTCTTTCCTTTTTGTGGCTTTGAATGCAATCAGAAAACTTGCATTCTTGAACTACCTCCAGGGTCAAATGCATAATGTAACAGCTTACCTCCTGTTTGATTTCCAAACCCTGGCCCTCTGGGGATATATCTTTATTGTTGCGGTGTTGCCTTGTAGCACTACAGGCTAACAGATCAATTCATCCTTCAAAGCATCCTATCACCTGTCGATATGAAATTCTAGCAATTACTAAAGTGGGATGACTGCAAAGCATCTGAAAAACGTTCCCTATTGATTGGTTCATTGCTCCAGAGTATGATGAACTTGTTTAAGAAAAATTGATCTGGCAAATTGATTTTTTTTTTATCAAGGAATCATACGAATGTAATTTAAGTAACAATATTTTTGCCCTGGAGAATGTACAATATACTTGGTGTGTGTGCACATAAAGGACAAAAAAAAAAAAAAAAAAAAAAAAAAAAAAAAAAAAAAAATGGAAGGGATTTATATAGAAGAACTTGGAATTTTTCCACTAAGATTTATGGGTTGTTTTCCAAGTTCTTCCAAACACCTTTTTTCATTGTTGAATGCATTATTTTTTGTTTCTTTCTTTAATCAAGTGTGTATTAAAAAGTGAAGTTCCAATATTTAATGAATGAATTCATTCTCCTGGGGTGCCCCATGCCATTTGGGTTATGAGCTGTATCTTCTTATTTGTCCAAGTTGAGATATGATTTTTCACAACCATTCCTTGTAATGCAGACAATGAGGGGAATAATTAATTGCATAACTTGGAAAGTATCTTATAATTTCAGCACTGCTGCTACGTCTGTACTCCTGCTCTGTTTGTGTTCTACTAGGAGCTAACAGCACCCAGCCCAGTCCATATCGACCATAATCTTTTGTGAGACAGTGTTGTGAAGGTTATTACTCACACTCAGGGCATGCAAATGTTCGAAGACTTAATAGCATAGTTAGAAATAAATTTCTCCCCGCTTTGCCCCTTCCTCCCCCTCTCCCCTCCCCCCCCCCTTCAGATTTTAAAACTGTGTAAGAGTGAATACAGGTCAAACCCAGAAATTCTGTTCTTTTTCAGAAAAATATTAACAATTTGCCACAGAACATCTGTGTTCTATAAATCCATCCTACAAACTGGGTGCCCAGGGGTTACCTTACCCTAATGTATGAAACCCGGCAACGCAGCATAGAAAGAACTTTCAATCTGCTGAAGTCTGCTAAGAATCTGTGGGGCCTTTCTATTCAGTTTTAAATCCTGTTATGTCTATTTCTGTCTGCAGTCCATGGTCATTTAGACATTTTTCACTTTTGATGTTTGTGTAGATTCTGCTAAGATGTGCCAAGGAAACACTGTATGCTTGTAGGAGTCTTCAGTGTTACTGTGTAAATCTATTTTCCAACTGCTAATATTTTTACTTCAAGAATATTGCATTCAATACATTGAATATCCATGAATATATTGAAGTTAAGTTAAAAAGACAGTAGTACCAGAACACATGCACAACTTCAAGTTATCAGTTTTGTTATTAAAACAGAGGCCTCGTGGTTTGAATATTTCCCAGATAGAATGTGGGCTCTTTTCAATGCAAGGCTCTGCTTTCAGCAAAATTGTTAATTATAGATCATAATAAGCTGTTAGGAGCGAAACACACACATAATTTGAAAGTGAAATGAGGCACAGTACATAGATAAAGCAATTGTTTATTTAAGAGGTGATTAGCAGCAGCAAAACAAGCAAACTGATACTTGAACCTGAAAGAAATTATACCCATTTGAAATCATTAAACTATTTGCTTATTTGTGCATTGCAGCCTAATGCAAAGGTAAATGCATAATGATGTGAATGTTCTCTCCTATATGCTGAGTAACTCAGTGGATATACATCACGTTTGAACTGCCCTCGTATTAAAAGAAAAGCCTGTCAAAAGGAGGAAAAAGTCAAATGCCTCAGTTTCACAAAGGAAAGCAACTGAAGTTTAAATTGTTCTATACCATGGTAGACTGCAAGCTTTTAAAAGGCACTGTAATCATTGAATGAACAAAACAGTTTGCCTTGGATAATTATGCCTTTCGGTTTCTTTCACTTTAAAGTTTATTTCCTCAGACATTACATGGCATGCTTGTTTGCCATGTCAGAGTGTTAACCTCAGTGCAAAACACACTGATTTTCTGCAAGGATAAATGAGGCCAGAAACATTCTGAGTTCAGATCAAGTTGAATACCATGATGGTAATCCAATCTAATTTTACATTTAAATCAGTGCTTAACTGGGTGTTTAATCTGGCTCTCATGGGACAGCAATTTCATTTGAAATGCAAAACTTTGCTCATACACCACTAGGATAGTTGTTTTATAAAGTCATAGGATAGGTAGACCTTAAGTACATATTTATGAAGCCACAAATCAGAGCTATGTGAATGGTTTGGTGAAATGTAAACTGACCCACATTGCTATACTTTGAGGTTTCTCCTCCTCATGAAAAGGAGAATACATTCACTTTTAGAATTATTTGAATGCAGTGTGATTTTAAGAAGCTTCTGTGCTAAAATGTCTGTGAATGTTTAAAATAGAAACATAAAGAGATACTATGGAAAATAACCTTTACGTGACCTTAGTCCTTCCCTAACAGGTGGCTTACTCTTCGTGATGACTACGTACTCCTTCCCTGCCTCTCTTTCAGCATCTTTATAGGCATGTTGTTCTGGCAACATTCTTCTCTTCTCCCAAACCTTTGAAAATAAGTCAGAGTACCACTTGTGCATTCTTTTTTTTTCTCCTCCGTCGCATGACATTAGTTTTGAAAGGAAGATGCTGTTATTTAGCATCCATTCATTAAGTATTCTACAAAAAGTAAAAATGATAGTAACCTGAATATCTTAGACTAAAAAGTTATATCTTTGCTGTCTTAGAGAGGCCAGCTTTGTAAACCTGTTATGTCTTGTTATGCCTGCATCCATGATCCTGGGGTGTTAGTAGCTTGGCGACGTTCCTCCTTATATCGTAAGAACAGGGTGAACTTAAGCTGTTCATAAATCCTATCTGAGGAACACGTCTTCAGGGTTCATCTGGAAAGGCTCCTGTGATTTGTTTTCTTGGCCCCAATGTGGTACTAAAGGGAAAAATGTAATGTATTGTGGTAAACTGCACTAACCAGACAAAGAAAAGCAAAGAAAGTTGGCATCAACTGATAGCAGAAGAATTACTGGTGGCGTATACCTCAGAGAAAGGTAAGAGGGAACTTGGAAATGAGACATACCGTACGTGTACTAGGCAGATATGTTAGTGTAACTTGTGTATGGAATTGTTTTGATCAGTCTTGATCAGGATTAAATTTTTGCCTGAGTACTGAGAGAACAGCTGAGAAAGACAAGCGAACAAATTGAGACTCAATGTGTCATGAAAATGTGGTAATGTAGTGTTGAAAATATTTTCCATGAAAAGAATAAATAGAGCCCATTTGTAGAATGCTAGTTGATAAAGATGATGGAGGGGGTGAATAAGTCACTGAGAAAGATAAAACAACATAAAAAGGAAGCTGAAAAATATACTACAACCATGTATGTGAGTGTTTATTTTTACTTTTGAATTCACTGAGTGTCATGTTAACTGAATTTCTCTTTATGGGCCTAAGATAGAAAATTTTTGCAAATACTGAATTTTGGTTATAAGAGTACTTACCCAGCTTTAATAAGAAATGCCTTGCTTCAGTGCCTAATTCTGAAGATTGTAAGGATGTAGGTATTTTTAATTCTGTTTACAGTATCACAACATTGTGAATGAATGGTTGAATCTGAGCGGATCTGTCTGTTGAAGCCAAGACCCATTGATGCAGGAGACATTTAGAAACTTGTTATCTGCATACTGGCATCAGACATTTATATTTGTCAGGATTTAGGGGTATCTGGTGACAGAAGAGTGAAAACTAATAATATTATAGGAACATAATTGTTGTTCTCTGTTCTAATAATTATCCATTGCACTTTTTCAACATTTCCCAAACTTATTGTAACAGTCTCTCAGGACATTAATACATTATTTCATTTTCTCTTTGCTGTTATAAGTCTGAAATTAAAGCAAGTCTTAAATTGTTCATATACCTACTTTTTGTTTTAATTCTGTGACCCTTTGTGCATTTTGGCTCTAATTTGGCAAAAGGGTAAAGGAAGTACCTTCCACAGTAAGAGAATCCATTCTTGATGCGTATCTAGTTTAATCAAAATGGTACTGGAGGTACTGGCAATCTCGTGTTGGTCCTTGGAAAATTTCCAGCTGAATTTAGATAATTTTAAAAAAATTTGAATAAAATTTGTACTGCTAGATGTTGTGATGCTCCCCTATCCATATTGCAAACTGTGGGAATGCTTTGCAGTAGTTTTAAATGTGGCATATATTAGTTGGAATTGCAGGCAAGCAACTGCAAGCATTTTATATATTTATTCAGTTTAATGTACTCTGATATTTTTTTATCTAGTCTGTCTGCTTCCCTTCCTTCCTAGCTCTTAACAAGCTCCTCAATATTCGACCTTCAGGGACCTCTAAGTTTCACCTGAGACACCAAAATCACTGTAACTGACCCACCAAAGTATCCTGTGGTTTCTGACCATTTGCTTCCTGACCTTGTGTGCCTGATAAACAACGCAGGGCTATCCAAATTCCCTCTGTGGCTGTCTCTCTCCCAGGACAGTTGCACTGAGACATAACAACTCATCTTTATTAGAACTCTGACTCATAATGCAATTAATTGTGTCAGGATTAATGTGTTTATTTATTAAATAAAGTAAGGAGACTAAATCATAAGTAGTTGTTGTTGTTACTATTAAATAATTAATAATAATAACCTTATACTTTTTTCTGTCAGTATCGCCAGTCTCGTACTTTCTGGGAAATCAGAAGAAGAAATGTATTTTTAATTCAATGCTGGTAAAATTATTTTTGTGACATCCATACTGGATTTCAGGTTTCCAACATGAAAAGCCAAGTCAGAAATATAACCTTCCCACATAATACAATTTGGCTTATTATGTGTGTTTGTGGCTGAAGTTAAATTCTCCAAGGATTTTTCTTAAATTGAACTATAGCCCACTCCTGACCCTTTACACAGAAGTGATTTCTCTTATTATTGGGCAGATCTTCTGCATAACACATAAATAATTAGTTAAAAACCAAATAATAGAGATTCAAGAGACATTTTTCTGAGATGATGTTGAAAGGATGGTGTACCCTAAAAGAAATTAGTGGAATCAGATGTGGTACTGTATTTTAAACAAACTGAAATGAAGGGAAGTTTTTCAACTTGCTATAGTTCTCTAGCAGTGGAAATAGATGTTGCGGAAATACATCAGGGAGCAGACATTGCATAAACCAGAATTGAAGTTTTTGTGACACTACTTTTGCTTCTTTTTATTAATCTTAAATGCTTATTTCACAGATAGAAATGTACATTTTCTTGTATTCTGAATGCAAAATTGTGTTGTGCTTGGGATAAATTTAATCAAGTGTTTTTCTTCCCTACTCCTACAGCCTTTATAATTATTTAATTTTTGTCCTCATCTGACAAAGTGAGCTTGAATGTGCATAACATATACGATTAGCATACGGTTAACTGGAAGTGTGTTGTAGGTGGACAGATATGCTCTCCAAATGGATTATGGCAAGAATCTTCAAAGTAGAATGTGGGAATTAGAGGCTCAAAATTCTATTGATATTCAACTGGAGTTGGACACTTAATTCCCATGGAAATCCCATCTAACTGCAATTGAATTTTAAATGGTACATAGTGGGAGAAGAAATATAAAATGCCCTTAAAATGTTGCCCGTCCTGCTGCCCAGAATCATGTCAATATTATTGCCAGCTGTGTCCTCTTTTTTCTAATCTGTCTGTTTTGTTATTACAGAATGTTCACTATTCACTACAATAACTTGAGCAGTAGGAACACCTGGGAATCTGAATTTTATAAATCCTTCTCCAGATTGAAGAAAGCATGAGGGAAAGCAGCCAACATAAATAAACACTGTTGTGGCAGACAAGGACTCATTACCACTGTGCACTCTGAGTGACCAAAGACTCAGGCTTTGCTTGGAAAAGTCATTAGAGATGTTGAGTATTCATGAAAGGAAGGAGAGTTGGCTGCTTGAACTTGTTTTCATTGCAGAGAAAAAGATGAAGTCATTGGTACACTGTTAAGCAAATCAGCTGAGATGGCTTCAGTACAAAAATCAAAGATGGATTGGCTTGTTATTGAAGAAAAAAAAATGGATATTGACTTGGACTTTGGTCAAACTGAAGAAAACGAGAATATTAACCAAACTTGGGGTATTTCTATTTAACTCTTATAACTCTTACTTGCAATAAAATATGCCTTTTTCTAGTTTGTGCCACAGCCTACCAGTGCTACTGGCAAAGGTACATGAGAGAACTTCTTTGATTTTACAATGTTCTAAAGTTTTACTTCTAACTGATGAAGATTTTAAGTTATCATATGCTTCTGGGATAACTTGCAAACCGAGGATTTTTCATTTTTTGAAAATAGGTGAAAGGTTTGAGTCAAAGATCAGTTGTGTTCTCCACCGTGGACTTGCTATCTAAAGGATGTCTGATATAAAGATTAATGAACTTCGGGCTTTGAAGTCTAGATTTGGTGAGTCATGACTGGATGGCCACACTGTGTGGCCATGCCGCTCCTAGAATTTGAATTACTCTGTTTAAAGCATGGCCTTGTGAACACACAAGTAATTGTGTCTCCCTGCAAATCTAGGAATCTGAGCAGCAGAACTTGCTCAGCTGCACACCTGAAGAAATAAAAGTCCTGTGTCTGGTTTGTTTTGAATAAAACCGTAAGCCTTCTATTAATGAGGGAAAGGAACACTTTCTTCTTTCTAGTGACGATTTTGGAGCATTGCCAGTCCTTGCTGTTTTGTCACAAAATGGTGATAGTTCAATGTTTACCTCAGGCTTTGGTTTCTGAGAACAGGTATTAAATAGAACGTACATCTTTCACTGAGGTTATGAGGAAACAAGGAGAAAAGTTTTGTTACTCTTACACAGAAGAATTTGAAATTTGACCTCGGTCTATCCTAAAGGCTCAAAACAAAGATGGTAAATGAAAAGATGTGTCATTGTCTTCCTTTCTCCTCGCTCCTCCTTTAATGTTCATTATATTTAAGTCAGCTTTAAGATTTCTAGCCTACTATTTTATGATTTTTGACAATCTGGGAAATGACCAAGACTAACCATGCAAGTAGGTGGCTTTTACATGAACTTGGTTTGTTCTTACAGACACATAATTGTCCACCTGGTTTTGCCTGAAGCACTCCACCCTTTACCTAGTGTCAAGGAGTTAAAAAGAACTGGGCTCAATCACAGACATATATATATATTCTTTTAGCCTCTGTTCCTGCCCCTCTAAACAAACAGACTGTTAAATCTGTGGGGCTTTACAGAGAGAATGCAAAGGCCTATCACCTTCTTATCCTAACTCCACACTATGGCCAGGTGACAGTAATGAAGGCTGCCTTGAAGACATATGGTGCAACTGGATAGCACATTGTATTTTCTAAGCGTTTTAGGTAAAATTTTCAAAGACACTGAAATGAGCTTATCTCATTTTCAAAAGTGGTTTTTCAGTGCATGAAGAGCTTACATTTATTGCCTTTCAGTGAGTCTCAAGAAGATTTTTTTTCCACATAAAACCAAAAATGATCATAATTATCTTTCTACAGAAGAATAGTAGGAGATATTTGTAAATTTACACTCATCCATAAATAGTAAAATAATTTTAATATAAAGTTTTGTTTTTTAAATACTAATTTAAGGATCAAATATATTCCTGTCATTAACTAGATCTGTAAACTTACATGTGGATATTGCTTCTTGTGAATTTAAAAGTGTGTGATAATGTAATTGGACCATATTCTTGGGGAATTCTTACTTCTTGTTTCATTTATCTTATGTGTAGAGGAAGAGATTGGTTCAAACAAATGCAGCAACTGAATAGAAGCCCAGAGCTTAATTTTAATTTTTTTTTTTTTGACTATAAACCAGAGTTTATGCTCTGTTAATCACTCACTTCAGAGATCCTAAAATGTCCTGCCACCTGGCTTTGTAGTAAAATTTACTTCTTCTAATTAAGGGCAAGGCTTGGATCTGAGGCTGGTTTGGACTTCAGGTTGCTGAACTGGCACAGCAAACATGAATGTTTAAGAGGTGATGGTTTCCAGCCAAAGAGGGCTCAAATCTCTTTGTTGTTTCCTATTGCTGATGACTTTAAAGCCTGCTGTTGACACTAAGCCAACAGCTTGCTCTTGTTCCTTGTCAAAATAAGGACTCTGGAACAGGGTCAGATAGATGCATGTTGGTTTCTAAATGGAGAGACCTTTTTTGCAGTGATCATAGTGATAAAAATAGCTGGAGCTGTGGAGAGAACAAAGGCAAAGGGAAGAACAAAAGGTAAAAGGGACACCAGGGTTTAAACTGCATATAATCAGACCCTGGATGTATCTTTGTTTCTGAATTTCTACCAAACGTCTTTTTTCTACTGGCATATTTCTGCAATGTTTTGGTTTCTTAGTTAGGGCAGGCCATTAGACAAAGGGAGTTCTGATGAAAAATAGTTGTAGGCACATGCACAAGTACAAAGAATAAAAGAAAACAATGATTATTTAATTGCATGTTTGAATTAAATAAATTTCCAAGTAATTTTCAATAAAGTTAGATATAAGCCCAAGGATAAAAGTATTCTAATCAACATGGCCAAGGTCAGGACATTTGTGTTGAGATTAAGCATTGTGTCTTAGGTGCACTTCTAAATGCAGTTTAAGGAATAGTCAAATATACATACCCCATATAGCAAAACCAGCATGAGATTCCTGTTCCTAATTACTCAGTCCAGCTCTGTGTCACAGCTTGCCATCTCCCGAGTTAAAATGATGCAAAGGTATGTGAGTTCTGGCTGTAAATCAGACCGCTGCCTTCCAGGAACGCAGCAATAATCAGTCGAGCACCTTCTGTAGAGCTTTAACTTGCAAGAGTAAATACTTGGGTGTTTAACTACTGTTGTTGTGCTTTCCTCCTTTTACGCAACCATGATGGCATCTGCTGTAAAGGTGTAGGTGGTTACTCCTCCAGAGAACTGAGATAGAACATCTAGAACACCTTTCATGAGTGCTTGTGTTTTGAGCCATCAATTAGGACTGGAGCAACAGAAAATTCCCTGTACTATAGTCTAGTTCACACAAGCACAGTGTGGTATGTTAATATTATTTTAAAAAAATACCTCTCAACCAGCAAGTTTAATGTCACAGAGAGAAAGTTGAGAAGTCATCTGGTTACAGGTTTTGATGGTTTATGGGTTCTGTTGGTTTGCTATTGGTGCTTTGATTCAGTTTTACACATTTCTACTGCAAAGAAAAATAGCCATTTTCATATTTCTAAACAAAATCAGTTGTAGTGAGGGTTGGGGTTTTTTTGACCATCCTGAATCAAATGCTATTGCAGTGTTATAATCTATACCATAGTTTGAAAAACAAATGTAGTATGAAAATTAGGCTTCAGAAGTATAGAAATCCATGCACTGGCATGATGCATTGTATGTCATAAGATCTAGGATGTAGCCATTTACTTCTCCTTTTGCAGCCCATTTTAAGTAAAGATTTTTTTTTTTTTGAAAGAAGGATCATTTTTTTAAATTTCTTGTTTTACTATTGTTGTTTTCACTTACAAACAAATAAAAACAGCTGAATTTTGAGTGTTTGCTTTCTCATGCTGAGCTAATCTGTTTTTGTGCATAGAAATTATGCTTTTGCGGTTGCAATGTGTTAATAGATGGTCTTGTAAGACATTTTAGATCTCAGTTATCATGCATGTTTCTAGTGCTGGACCGGAGCTTAGGCATCGGTATTAGTTTTCCGCAATGGCCAACATATATGCTAAAAAGCTTGTCAATCTGCAAATGGTCCTCTTCATGTATGTTGCTTCCTAATTTTACATGGAAATAGAACTGTTGCTTACTTAGGGCAGCAAAATATTAGAAAAACTAATTAGCATAGTTTTAGAGCTGTAAGATCCTACGGCAGAGGGGAAGTGCTGGAGACTCACAACTTGAGGACCACCCATTCCAGATTTCATCTGAAGTACAGAACTGAGTGCTATTGTTTGCAGCCTTCCAGATGAAACTGAAAAATTGAGATCCTCTCTGCTTCACAAGGGCATAAAGATTTGTCCTGGTTCTGCTTTGGAGTAAGGTGAATTTATTGTGCAAACATTAGAATTGGATAATTTTGCTTTCCTTCCAATTATTGTCTGTCATTTTCTCCCCTCCCCCCCTTTTTTCTTCCTTTACTCCAACCAAGTCCAATTCCCTCCTGTCTCACCTTATCTTTTTCTTCCACCTCAGGTTTAGACTATCTGTCCCCAAACTCCACTCCTGGACTCACTTTGTTTTTAAAAACTTGCACATTAAGTGAATTCTATAGAGTAAAACATTAACAGCTGCCATTCCCTATCACAGTTGCACTCCTGAGCATTTGTCAGGATTTTGATTGTTATCCTCTCACGTCCTAAATGCTCTCAGCTGTACCAGAGGCATCCCACTCTTCTCTGCTTGCTGCTTTCCTCTTCACTGTCACCACAGCAGGCACCATCCTTTAGTTGCTGTTTGATGTCAGAAAGAAGGTGAAAGCTGCTTATTTTTTCCTCTCTCCCCGAGTTTCTCTGCCACCTTATTTTTCTTTTTCTCTTCCTCATAAATTGCCTTTCTACAGACCATCTGGAAGAACTGATTCACTCTGTTCCCTTCTCTTGCTGTAACGAGATTTCTGCCAGCTAAGTCATTCCATGTTAGTCTCATCTTCTGTTCTGTCTGTAGCCTCTTCCAGTCAGGGAACAGCACATGCGAGAAGGCCTTTGTCAGCCCAGGACTGTGTTGCACACTTGGAGTTATATATATCTCTCTATGTGTGTGTGTGTGTGTATAGACATACATATTTGTATTCGTATAAATATGGTTCTTGAAGTTAGTCAGTAAAAACAGGTTGTGTGTAGACAGAATTCCCAAGGTCAGGCTGTTTCCTGGAGTTGTGCAGGACTCAGGTGTCTCCACACTAGGACTTCCACCAGTTACCAGAGGATTTTGGCACCACGCAGTTCAGCTCTTTGTAGAAACTTGTGACTAGGTCTCGGTGAGGAAGCTTGGTACCAGAAGTAAGACGTCTGCACTGGCAGAGCGGTCCTATCAGGCTCATGAAAATAATAGGGTACATTAGTAAGGGTGCAGCTTCCTATAACACCATAGCTTCTACAGCTTGAATTGGTGGTTGGATCTTTAAAATGAAACGGACTATGCAGATGCTTATGCTCCTGCAGAGAAAGAGAGGCAAAGAGGCAGTCTTTTTGGTTTTGTAAACTTTGGATATCATTCCAGGCAATTAAAACCATAACAACATTTGGATTTCAGAAGAAATAATATGCTTCTAGAATTTCTCAAATCAAGTGTAGTTATTTCCTCTTGTCAGAACCAAGAAAACATGTAGAAGATAACTGATTACAAAAATAAGACTTCTAAGAATGAAGCTTTATTTTGCTGGCTTCTTTGTTTCTCTTTAGACCTTAAAATGAGAGACATTGAGAAGCATAGATTGATTATTTTAAAGTAATTCTTCTTGCTGAAACCCTATGAGCTGATTGAGTCTCTTGCCAAAGAACATATGAGAGACTGATCCTCATGCATAGCAGCTTGCTATACATTTCATGCTAAATGCGTATCTTGTTCTACTGATCACAATATATAAGGGATAATACCTTAAAGTCACTTCTGGCTCAAATATTTGTATTGTATGTTCATTATATTCGAAGTTGCCTAGGTGTATATTTGTATCAGTAAACATGTCTGTGGTGAAGTTAACAACTGTTGGCTTGTGAGAGGTTTTTGGGGAGCAAAAATCAACCTTTATTGCAGTTTTGGAGGGGACAAAATCAGTTTCATTCCAATTCATTCCAAATTGAGATAGTACCAACTTTCCTGGTACATCTGTATATATTTACTATTTATGGCTGAGTTTGTGCCTGTGTATCCTGGCATGTCTGAACTGCTAAACTATTATGTCAGATTCTTTTGACTTTTCATCTGTATAGCAATAATGACTCTTGTTAACTATTTATCAACATGGTTGCATGATTCAAACATTTAATAGCACATTAGTGGATGCTGGAAAATGGTATTGCATGAAGTTAACTCACAAACTCACAGTAGGATAAACACAAGGATGGAATTATTTAAGTTCTGGAAGCAACTTTTCCCAAGGGAAGTATTTCTTGCATTTTGGGGGTTTTTTTTGGTTTGTTTGTTTGGTTGTTTTTTTGTTTTTGTTTTTGTTTTTTGTTTTTTGTTAGCTCCCTTCCCTGCTCCCAACTCTTTCAATCCTTTTCACATCCTCTTCATAAAAAATGAAATTTAATTCTACTACCTGCAGACTAATTATGAATAGCCATCTTCATTCTCCTTTCTGCCCTCACAGGCACCTGTAAAAAGTAGGTCACTGATATGATGTGTAAGTGAAAATTAATATTTTAGTCAAAAAAACAGTTAAAACTAGACTCCATGTCAGTTTTAAACAAGCTTTAAAAAAAGCCCAACTCTCCTAAAAGAAAAGCAAACAAAAAAACCCCTCTCAATAAACTCTCCATTGAGTAAAAAGCATGAGTTACAATAACACACATAGTCCAGAGGACTTCCATAGTTGAGATGATGGGCATTTAAGCTATATTTTTGAAATATGTAAAGTTACATAATTAATGGATACAATTTTTAGCACATTCTTTGTTTAACTTACTTGTTTTTTCTTCTCTACAATCTGGAACTTTATGTGCTTTTATTTTTATAAACCCCTTCAGGCTTATAAACTTCATAACTTAGTTTTGAGATTTTCTGATTTTTGCCTAAAAAAATTCCTTTCCAAATCCTTTTTTCCCCCCAAATTCCCACAAGATAAAATGGAATTGTCAGTTCTTTATCATATTTATAAGCTGCCCAGAGGAAAAGGACCTGGGGGTGCTGGTTGACAGCCAGCTGAACAGGAGCCGGCAGTGTGCCCAGGTGGCCAAGAAGGCCAATGGCATCCTGGCCTGTATCAGAAATAGTGTGGCCAGCAGGAGGAGGGAGGTGATCGTGCCCCTGTACTCGGCCCTGGTGAGGCCACACCTCGGATACTGTGTTCAGTTTTGGGCCCCTCACTACAAGAAGGACATTGAGGTGCTGGAGCGTGTCCAGAGAAGGACAACGAAGTTGGTGAAGGGCCTGGAGCACAAGTCTTATGAGGAGCGGCTGAGGGAACTGGGGCTGTTTAGCCTGGAGAAGAGGAGGCTGAGGGGAGACCTCATCGCGCTCTACAACTACCTGAAAGGAGGTTGTAGCGAGGTGGGGGTCGGTCTCTTCTCCCAAGTAACAAGCGATAGGATGAGAGGAAATGGCCTCAAGTTGCACCAGGGGAGGTTTAGACTGGCCATTAGGAAAAACTTCTTTACTGAAAGAGTGGTCAGGCCTTGGAACAGGCTGCCCAGGGAAGTGGTAGAGTCGCCATCCCTGGAAGTATTTAAAAGACGTGTAGATGAGATGCTTAGGGACATGGTTTAGTGCGCATGGTGGTGTTGGGTTAACGGTTGGACTCGATGATCTTAGAGGTCTTTTCCAACCTTAATGATTCTATGATTCTATATTACATTTATATAATGATTTCTTCTGGAATGACATCACTTTGCCATAGTCTTTCCTATTTTAAAGATCAAAATAAAATTTATTATTTTATTCCACATTAAAAAACCCTAAATGATAGAAATTTCTGCATCTTAAAGGCATCCAAGAGTCTACAGGTATTACAAGAACACTTGGGCTGAGAAATGTAAGGTTATACGTGACTGTATGTACATTAGTATAGTGACTGTACATTACACTACTGCACATTGTTTTCTGATGAGTTGTTGCTTTGTCCTTCCTGTTCCCCAAGGCTTGCTCTAGGTGTCTATCTGTAGAAAAAAACTGCATGGCTGTCTGATGCAATGTTTTATCACACTGCATTTCAAAGGTGATATGCAACATCCATTTTGGACAATAAGCATCCTATCCAAATGAAGGAGGAAAATCCAGGCAAGCCAGATGGGTAATTTTCTGAGTATTCAGGGAAATGGTAGCTATTATGGTTCACTGACTGTCCAAGGTGCTTTGGCACATATATAATTTTAAGCTATTCACAACATAGTAACCAAAGCCCAGTGAAGTGGCCTGATCCTGTCAGTTCCTTTTCATTTACTGCAGTCAGATTTTTGGCATAAACCTTAGCTGTATCTCTCCTGTGAATAAGATTGCCTTGCTGGAAAAATTGGAGGAATGAAGTAAACACTGATAAGAGGTAAATGTTTTAAGCTCTGGTAACTAAAAGATAATGATTTATCTTTTTATCGATGAATACCTGGTATTTTTATAGAACAATGGAAGAGCTAAAAATGTCTCTTAACAAATTTCTGTTTGTATGGTCACAAATAAATAAATAGAACATTTCTAACTTTTGTCTCTGTATGTGTTTTCAAACATTAATTTTTGAAATCCTAGTTAGAAATTGAAGATCATGTATGAAGTAATGCACATGAAAATAATCACTGTGGCTGTATCTTGATCTCATCATCAACTTAACATACAGTTCTTTCTTTTGCAAATCCCCCTAAATCATTAATCTTAATACTTTCAGTGGCATAGACAAGCATTTTGTTGAAATTCAAATGAAATGATGAATAGCAGTAGTTCAGGTGTCCACGCTTTAAGTATTATACAGATTCTACTCCTTTTGATCAAATGTAAATAAATGTCAGACATTTTGTGTACATGTATGCTGCTGTGCCTAGCTGTCAATGTTGACCTTTATCAATAAAGTAAGAAAAAATCGAAAAGGTCATGATAGGTATAACATTTTTTGAGCTGAAATGTTATTATATTGTTTATTTACAGACAATCCCTAAAATCAAGCATATGGTTTCTTTAACAAAAGCTGTCTCAGTATGGACAGTAATTAACAGGTTTTGTATGATAGTGAAAAACGAATCCTGTTTAATGAAGTTTCCTTTTGCTTGACTGAAATGATGTTTAGCATACCAGCTTCAAAAAAAAAAAAAAAAAAAAAAACTGAAGTATTGTTCACTCCCTGCATCCAAGTCTTAATTATGTTGTACCGGCTACAGGCGGAAAATAAAAGATGCTACAATTATATTTTCTTACCGGGGGTGACCTCTAGTGTGAAACAATGGCATTTAGCATTCTTTTGGGTTTGAAATGACAGCTTTTTGCCAATTACACTAGATTTCTCAAGTTCTGTCACTGTGTAGAGGAGCAAGGTAATTCATCATTAAAAAAACTACCCTTAGCCCCTATCCTGGAGTAATTCTGTCTTCTCAGTCCAGTGTTTCCTTGAAAGGTTTGTTTGCTTATATTTTCTTTAAAAAGTCCCATAACTTTTCTTGCCCAAATACTGTAATTCAGATTCTGTCCTGTTACGTATGGCACCACTGAAGCTATTAGTTATACTTGTCATTAGCTCTTTACGCATTCATTCCTTCTCTACCCTTCACTTGTATGAATGCAACTATGCAAGATAAAACCCATGAAAAAGCTTTTTTAATAATTCATAGAGAAAATGTGTTAATGAAAATTAAATTTATTAAATTAAAGTCTGAAAAATCAGAGTATGTGAAAGAGCAAGCTGTACTGCAGCCTTAACTTCAATCCATTTGTGGTGGATTTGTATCGAACATCTTTAATGCGGTGGGTGTACTAACTGCCAGAACAGCTAACTATGCAGTAATATTGCAGGTTTTTCCATCCCAATTTATGTATAGAGGTGTTCCGTCTCTTAGATCTGGACACTCTCTGCATATTCATGTTTATAAAAAGCATACATGTATACGTTTTTGTTTGGTTGGTTTTTAAGTCAAAGGCTACATCAATTCACAGCAAAGTTGACTTCGTAAGTAATTGTAGTATCCCTCGGACTGTGTTTAAAGAAGGCATGGAGTTTATGTGCATTGCAGTATGCTATGCTTTACTCTTACTCATCCCATTAGTTGTAAAATCATTGCTGAATATTAATTTTCTTTTTTGCTGAGAGATGTGTGGAATTATTGTAATTCAATTTAGTGCTATCAATATCAGTAGGAGATGCAAATTACTGAGATTATCCTCTGTTCATTAACAAGGTGGATGTTAGTATGAAGACCATCAAATAATAGTCACATAAAAAATAATTTACTGCACACTTTTATTCTCTAATTATAAATTTAACCAATGTCGGCTTGTCAGGAAAAGAATATCATTGAATGAAAAAATAGAAATACTAGTTTGGAGAAAATGTATGTCAATTTTAAATGAAATATTTTAACCTTCTTAAATTATTTTGGAAAATTGTTCATTTTCCTTGAGATCCTAACATTTGGTTATTTTGCCGTCATGATGTTCTTGGGTTTTGTCCAGACAGTTCTTGTAAGCTAAACAAACCTTAGGCTAAGTACAGGCTTGGGAGTCTTCTGAGTACTACTGTGTGCAGGAAGTGTGTGGACATGCAATGCACTAATCCTTAATATTGAGACACATGACAAAACAAATTCTACTCTGCAAGAGGTGGACTGGTATTTGGTCAACTTAATGTGGTGGCCAGTACAGACTGATGTTTTAAGTTACATTAGAAGTTTGCAGTGGGATGGGACTGTGCAAGTTGTGTGCTCAGTGGCTTAAAAGGAAAAAAAAAGCTTTTCTCAGATTGTTGAAATTTCCTTTTCAAGGGTGTTTTGAGATCTATTGGTATGCCAAAACAATGCCAATGTTACAATGCACCCTTACAACAGCTCAGTATTTCCAAGATTTTCAAAACAGAAGCAGGTAGTTTGAATCATTGCGCAGTTTCCCTGGAAGTCGATTTTGGCTTATCTATTGTAATTACTCCCTCCATCCATTCCTTCCATACCGAGTCATGGAACTTTTTTCGGGTGTCAAATATTTCCATGTCCTTTGTTCATTCATTGATACATGCCATCTTCTGTTATTATTGTTGCTTCTACTGCTGTTACATATCTTGAAAAAAATTTTCAATATGTCCTATTTTCTGTCATTTCTTCTGAGACAGATAAACGTACAGCCTCCTTCACGGAAATAGCCTGTCCCTGATTAGTATATGTTAAAAACCTCTGGTACTTCCTGTTCAGCAGTTAGATCACTATCTACAGCTAAGCAAAGGGACAGAGGTCACCTTCATCTAGAGTGAAACAATATTAGAAGATTAGGGAAATAAGATCTAAGTTTATCTAAATCATATTATAGATATTGAAGTTGACCTAACTTTGCAGAAGTAAACACCGTTCCTCCTGCCATGGGTTTGTATTGATTCCAAAGCTGATCTTCATAGAGTTCTGCAGAGGACTGTACTGAAAGGGTGAATACACTTTTCTCAGTCCACTTTTAACTTAGTTTCCAAGGAGGATTTTTCATTGCGTATGGAGTATTTATTGGTGCATAGTGAGTATAAGCCAAGTTCAGGGCTTTAAACATTAGTGATGGAGTGTTGTAACAATGCTTTCATAGCATTGATTAGGAAGATGCCAACATGTCAAATCTTACAGTGTTTTGAAAAGTGCTTTTAAGCCTGAAAATAGAGTTCAGAAAAGTGTTGTTTTGAGAGGTATTTTTGAAAAATTGAACAAAACAATCTCAGGATTGGAAATAATTTTCAAGAAGTATGAAAAATGAAAGCTTGTAAATTATATTTGATATGCTTTTCCTTTGCACTCTTGTTCAAATACTTAGCTTTGTTTTAGATTTTTTGTGTCTTTTATTTTTCTTCTGTTTGTGTCTTAAGACAAGTTCTGGTGAGTGTATTTTCTGATTTCAGGAAGTTCTTATTAGGGGAAATCCATTACTTCTTGTTTAAGCTCTGAGAATTCTTTTCTGTTTTAAATATTTCGTTGCTGGATTTGGTTGATGTACACTCTCTAATTTAGGATCTACCTGGTCGTGCTACGTCAAAGTTTTTTCCTTTTTTTCTGAAACTGTTCTACCTTACAAAAGTAGAGGGGTTTTTTATGGTGGAGCAGACAAGATTCAGTTCATCGCAATGGTGTTACTTCATGGACTTAAGGTGAAAAACGAATTTGACCAACTGCTTAATAGTCTGCCTGTTCTACAGAACTTTCAGTTTCTGTCCTGTAGCCTTCTGCATTTTATCCAGCCTGTTTTGGCTCAGGAATAACCATCCTCTGTGCTGTACGGTACAGTGGATCCATTGCAGTGCTGTCAGCCAACACAGAGAACAAAAATGCAGATATTTGTATATTTTGATTTCTTTACCAATTTATGAGAAAATACACATACAAGTAATTTTGCTGAAGTCTTCCCATGTGAAGAAGATGCTCATCAGTCCTGTAATTTCCTTCATAATGTTATGAAAGCCTGTTACTTCACTGGTATCTTGAAACGGTTCAGCCACAGTGCTTTTTCAATATCTGCAGTCATTAAAGCCAAAGGCACGCAAGTGTTCTAATGTATTTAAACATTTTCCAATCATTTAAAGGGGGTGGCTTTGGAGACATTTTTTGCACAAAATTTTATCTTCAAATGTGCTATAGAGAGCCTATATCTGGATTGGAACCTTGTTTAGTCAGATACCAGTTAGGTAAAATCCTGTGTAATTCCTGGATATTTGATATGCTTTTCCTTTGCACTCTTGTGCAAATACTTGGTTTCGGTTTAGATTTTTTTGTCTCTTTTATTTTTCTTCTGTTTGTGTATTTTCCACTTACTAAAAGCACTCAAAACAGTTTTCCTTACCCTATATCTTTTTGTGGTGTGCTTGTAATTTGTCTGAATACCATCTAATCTGCGTAATCTAAAAATTCTCATGTTGTCAACCCAGAAATATTTTATTCTTGTATGCACGCTTTTCCTTTCCTCTCTATTTTTCTCTTTGATCCTTACACTCTTCAAAATGAGGCAGGTCCAGAAGAATTATCGGATTTGTATGCAGATTCAGACAAAAACTCCACATCACTTCTCATGCAAAGAGATGTGGGATACCTCAGTTGAGAAATCAGAAACATAATGGGATTGATTTTGGCACAGGCAGTGTTGTGTCATATATATTTCAGGGTTTTTGAAGATGACATCCGGATTGACTCCATATCTCCTCAATTTTTGAAGTTATTTGAGCAGTTTAGCAAATGTTACTTTGTATTAATGGTGGATGACTAAATAATTAGAACGTTATCACAAGGCAGTTTATACAGCTTCTAAAAAGAGTTAACATCTATGTCCCTACAATACTCCATTCTGCTCCTAATAACATGGTTTATTAAATAGGATTGATTTTTCTATTACGTGTATCTTAAAATATCCTATAGTTAAAATAATTGTATGGATTTTATAAATAAATATTAAGAAGACTCTTAATTTCACCTACAGCATATTTACAACATTAGTGAGAAACCTACCTTAAGCTTTCATTCTTGCAGTCTTGCGGCAAAAGCACTGTAATTCCTTAGTTTGAGTTTCATGAAAGCTACCTGCTGGATAAAGAAAGCACTTTGGCTTGCCAGGTCCCCTGTTGCATTTAAGCCCCTTTCTAGAGATGTTTTATTAATTAGAGAACCCGCTTAGGTTTGCAAAATAATGCGGGGATGAGCTTTATAGATCCTCTGCTAGCTCTCAGGCGTCCACTGAAGTTGTTTGAAACCAAGAGTTGCCACTATGCTGGTTAGGTGGGATATTAGCATATTATGTGCTTATAATAAACATCTCATTTCAGACATGGCATTTTTCATGACATTCTGAAGTTTAACCTCTCTCATTTAAACTCTTCTTGTCAGTAAGGCTCCTCGTTCTTACATGATTGTCTGTTGTTATTTGGAAAAGGGTTGATTGTCTTCTTTCAATATCTACCACATTAATTTTCAACTGTTGCTTGGAATGAAAATTTTACGTCTATTATTTCAAGGAAGTGGAGGTTGGCAAAACATGCATGACTTCTGAAAAACTGTACAACTGTGTGCTGTGTACTGGCACTGCAAGTGGACTTACCTTTAATAATGGATAGAATGTTAGAAAAATTACTATACAGTAAACACAATGCATTCTACTATAGTCATTATGATTGTTCAATAGTCTGAATTGTGCTTTTCATTTTGACAGCCCCACCTTCTACAGCACATCACCTAGCATTCTGATCTTTTTCATCTTGCTTTTCCTTTTGCAATTTTATATTGCTGCTTCCCCAGTCTCTATGCAAGTGCTGACACAATTACCTTGACATCTTGAGATATAATTATAACGTTTTATGTTTCATGGCTCATTTTGGCCATAATAAGTAAGTCAGCTTGCATAACCTTGGTCTGACTCCTTTGTGCTTATTTAACTGGTCTTAATCTGCATAGTTTTATTGCTTGTTATGGTGTCTTGTGCCACACAATTTTCCCACAACCACTTAACCTTGTGTAGTTTTGATAATGCTTATTCAAAGTTCAATGTACAAAGTTCAGTGTACAATTTTTAGTATGCTACCTATGAATTAGTAGATCTGATCGTATGTATAATCTGGTCTACTTTTTATCTTTGATTAAGTCTATGCAACTTTGCTGACTAAGCAACTAATTATATATTACCATTTTTCTACTTAAAATAAAATTACCAGATGAAGGCAGATGACATTAATTATAGTATTGGATGTGTGCAAGTCTGTGTGTGTATGGGAGAATGAGGCTAAACTATAACAGAAATGTCATTGCCCATGAGGAGAAAGGTAAGAGTGCTGCAGAAAAAGCTTTGCGCTAGCATGATAAGGCAGTTTACACAATGAGAACAGCCTTAGTTTTCATGAGGTATTTAAACGAAAACATAAAGTATGTTGAAGGTGAAGCATTTCAGTCTGTCCATACTGGTCTGCACTGGAGTAAGCCATTAATTGTTTGCTTAGTAAAATCCACTTCTGCATTTGTTAAAGTGTTTCGCCTTTTAAAAAGTGAACAAATACTTTTTCTGTATGTAATTCTGAGCCTGTTTTTTTTCTTGGTTCAACTGAAATTACTGCTGCAGCTCAGGACCGGGTTTTTACTTCTGACTAGTCCATGCCTTGTCCCACTGCGTCAATATAATGAAGCATTTTCCTGAATTTGCACGTAGGAGAATAGATCTACTGAGTTCATACAAATTAGGGCTAGAGTTCATGGCAGCAGTCTTTTAAATCAACAGTCAACTTTTTAGCTCCTGTGCTAAAATTTTTGTGGAAAGAACAGAGTGAGTATGAAGAAAGCAGGGGTAAACTCAAGGAATGGGTATAGGAACTGAGGAATAAATTGAGAGAATTTTTTCAGCATGTTGTTTTATAGCTCCCGGATATGTGCCTCTTTTTTTCAGAAGCACAGAAGCTGTGCTGAAGCTGTTGTTCTCCCATGCTCACACATTCACATCCTCCCATACACGTGCTTTCCTATAAGCAGTTCTATTCAGACAGATTTTGGTATAGTGACACATACTTCAAATTGAACCACAATGCTGTCAGTAATTAGAATTTCAGTACATTTAATATTCTTATTCTTATGTATGTGTACATGGGGAATATAATGCATGTTGAACATAAATAACTAGCAAAAATTATCTTATTTTTCTGCTAATAAAAGCCTTCTGATTTTGAAGATCAAGGTGTGTTATGATGCATTAATAGGATTTTCTGTATAGCACAGGATGTATACTGTCAAAGTCAATGCAGTCTCCACAGAAGTAACATACTATTTTAATTCTACATGTCCTTGTCAGTTTCATATCATCATAATAGTGAAGGCAAATGACTCCCAGCTATGTGGACAAGAGCACAAAATTTGCTTATTCCTTTAGTGTGTTTTGCACTTTGGATCCTTTGTTCCCTACATAGGAACAAATTGCTTAGGCTGAATTATGCCTTATGGTTATCTCATGTCTAAATATTCTTTCCTATGTAAAATATTATGAACAGGTAGTAATTTTGCTTTGTTTAAGAACTAGCATTTTTCATTCTTCCTGAGGCAAAAAACCAAGAGGAGCAAATAAACATACATATTCAAACATGAATGATTTCATGCTTTTTTTAATGTTTTTTCACTTTGCAATGTAACCAGGCTGCACATGTCAATTCTAATCATTGCATCCTGGCCTTAGATCTCACTTTGGTAATAACAGCAACAGCCAGTGAATGGAAGTTTACTTTAGAATACTGTTTTTAGTTATTTACAAGCTGTTTATGTGACAGTTATAACCTAAGAGGATCTAATTATTGACATTTTTTTAAAACTCATGGTTTTTTCACTGTGATAATCAACATATCTAGAAGCTATTAGTGATCTTTTGGTAATAAATTGCTGTTCCTACAATTATGTGTCATTCTTAAGAGCTGTTAACACATTTATAACTATTAATTATTAATTCATTTCTCTAATGTGCCTGCGTTGCTTGCTGTATTTCTCCTTTGCTGTATTTCTCCTTTGCTGTATAAACTAAATGCCATGTCACATTTGTGTTTGAAAGCCTTGTTCTTCGCTTCCGTAGTGCAGCAGCTTCCAGTAACTTTTCCTAGCCTGGCAATCCATAGAGGTTACTAGTATGAATACCACATGCAATTTTCAAGTTGTAACTTCAGACTCATATTTTGGTCATTGATGGTGAAGATACACTTAAAGAAAAAGTTTCCACAGAACTTGTGATGCAGTGGTCTGTTACTCAAAGACTTAGAAGAAGGGCTGCTTGGAAGCTACCTGGCTTACTAGATATACCACAAGACGACACCTACTTTGCTACCTGGATTGAAAGGCCATGATTTCACTTCAAGGTCTTATATTATATAACTCTGCCCATCTGTTTACTTTTGTACTTTCACCTGCTTTTCTGTCCTCTCTTTGTTCAACCCAAGAACAAGACTTGCAAGATTTTCTCAATGTGCTTTTTCCCTCCTGTTCTCACAACTCTTCTGTATGGCCCCATTTGTCTTCATCCCACTTCCTGAGGCAGTCTGACAACCCTTCGCACTCTTCTTTTCGAATGACTCATGAAGACATACAACTTGAGAAAAGAGCACGATAAAGGTTGGCCTACTCATCCAGTGAATAGATGCATGTCTATATACATAAGACACTTATGAGTCATGGGGCTAACAAGACGTGTGCTTAGCTTTTACCCTTTCTTTTCAATGCTTTCATCAATTCACTCTTCTCCCTCCCACTCCCTTATGTAAGTACTGTCTAATTAGACTGTAACATTTTTAAAGCAGGGTCATTTTTTTATGTTTATGAAGTGTTCTACACATCACATTTATACACTTGTGAAGTGCTTTACGCTTTCTGATATTTGGTTATAATGCATATTTTAAAGGTAAATATGTTTACTTGAGATCCTTTCGTATTATTAAAGGCTTCTTTTGTTTTCAGTGATGTGGATAAGGTGATAGTAGTGAATGATTAGAATAATTTCACTTTCTCACTTCAGAAGAAGAAAGTTTTTATACATCTAGCTATGGGTTTTTTTGATAAGTACATTCCAATGACAAAAAATGTATGTTACATGAAAAGTCAGTATTTTCCACTCCTCTTAATTCACACTGATGTGTGGTTGTGCATTTGGATGTATTACTTAACTTGTGAGACCAGAAAAAGTCATACTAATAGTTCTGAAACTTGTTAGATGGCTTGATCTGTTGCTGACTGAAATGTGTGGAAAGTCTCCCACTGATTTCTGTGGGTGTTCAGTCAAGTTCTGTGTGTTCCTCTGTCTTCATGCTTCAGCTTTTAGCAGTTTGGCAAAATTTCAGAGCTGCAAACTTTTTCTCAAGTCTAATGTGGACTTGAATTTTAAGTATCCCTGCTTGGCTGGCATGGGGACTTTAATCTTATCATGTTTATAAGAAAGTAGCTGAATGGACAGACGTTCCTGTCTCTCTTCTCCAGTTCCATTATATTCAGCATAATTTTGGACGCATCTATATTTCCTGTGTGCCTGAATCTTCAATTACAGCTCATGAGTTTGTCTTAAAGGTCTGAGAGAACACTAATGGAAGTTTTACATGGATGTCAGAACAGCAGTTAGGGCGGAACATCTGACTTTGAGCTGAAGTTAGGGTAGCCAGAGTTATAGTTTGAGCTAGTAAAAGAATTGGTTTTCTCAATTTCAAAAGTAATGAATCAAATGTTGAATAGGAATTTACACAGAGGGCCTGCCACATACAGACTCAAGCCCTGGATGTGCTACTCTATGTTCAGCAGAAGGAAAGCATTAATGATAATAAATTTCTATAAGAGGAGAAAAGTAATTTAAATCCAGGATAAAAGTAGCAAGAGCAGCAGACTAATAATGTCTGAATAATTAAAGTAGGAGTGAAAGGGTACAGAATCAGTAAAGCAGAGGTATAAGACACTGTCAGTTCATCCTTTTATATTTTCAAGTCTTTCTTGAGTGCCAGGTGTGGTGGGAGGTTGCAAATACAAAAAAAATCCCAAATCCTAGGAAAAGGCGTACATCAAAGCTGACATTTTGGACCTTTGGCTCTTGGAAAGAAAGATCTCCCTGCTGGCTTTCCCAAATGCTAACAGAAATCTTTCTCAGAGAGCAATAGTAGTTTTATTATCAGCTGAGCAAGGCCCTGTTGTCAGTGACTGACAAGGTTTCCACCTCCAGATTTCTTCCGTAACAACTTGGAACTTGCAGGCTGGTGTTTGTAATGAAAATTCAGTAGGACTCAGGGAAGCTGAAAATTCACCAGTGGGTCTTATGTGGCAAATAGTAGCTATCACTGCACTTGGCAGCAAAATTTACAGCAAAACATTTTGATCACAATCTATTTTATTTTTACCATAGCAGACAGCTCTTAGTGCATTATGCAGAAATATTATTGTTCCAAAGGGGTATTACACAAGTATATGGTTTTGTCATCAGATATGATACCTGGGGCATCGATGATATCTGTTACTCAAAAATTAGGAGTAAAAAAGCTAGGTTGCCTTTCTCCTTCTTCTGTCCCCTCTTTTCTTCCCTGAATTTGGTAGCTGTTGTTAGCCCCCATTTCACATATGGATAAAGATGGGAGTGAGGATGGGGCAAAAAAGGAACCAAGTGACTTTCCAAAATTCACATAGTTGGTAGAATCGAATATACTGATTCAACAGTTTTCCTGTTCTTTTAGCAGCAAAGATATGGCAAAGTATCTGTTTTTATAGTGAAGGTACAAATTAATTGTATCATGAACTCAAGATTTAAAAAAAAGTCATATGAGAACCAGAACACTCAGATAACGAATGATCCTGTGCAACATGTACACTTGCATGAAGACCAGAGCTGTGTGCCCAGGAGTATGACTACCCCTTTTTCTGCATGTGTCTACAGCCATTTAAAAATCTGTGCCTGATCATTAGTGTCTGTGGCTTGTTCAGTGGTCACAGCATCATTCCTAGAGGACAAAGATCTGATCAAACCTTCACTGAATTCAGTAGAGGTTTTGCCATTGATTAAAGTGAGAGGAGTGCTTTCCTAAATGAACATAAAGGCTGAACTAATCTCTCCCCTCATAGGTCATTCTAGCAGGTCAGGCTTGGAGCACGCTAGTGGGACAGTGTGCTGGAAGCTTGCACTGTTTCATATTTCACTGTAGCAGTTCTGCGAATAAGTCAATGAGTTCAGTCTCTGGGGCATTCAGTCTAATAGCTTTCAAGATAACTAAATTCACTTTATAAATAAATTTAGAGCTGGAATTCGAATATATTCAGTCCATCACCAATCGCTTTGTTCAACAAACTGCAGAAAGAAAGCTGCCCTTACCACAGTACGGAAGCGAACATATTATATTTTAAAAAAGAGCTGGGAGCAATTTTTCTTCCCTCCTACTGGCTTCTCTAAGATCACTAGACAGGATGTTTGAAAAGCACGGGTAAAAGGGGAAAAAATAATTAGTGTTGGTGAATGCACTGAAATCCCCTCTAGGTCATGCTTGAGTAACTAGTGTCTGACCTTGGCAGGTAAAGGAACAAAAACGTGGTAGCAGGGTTAAAACTCAAGACCCAGTAGCACAACTGAGACACTTTTGATGTTTGATGTTTTTATGATCCTCCAGTGTCTAACCAACAGAAATAACCCGCAGGATTCAAAGAGCAAAGCTCAGCATCTTTATGTCAATTTGGTGATCTGTTCTCCCCAGCTCTGCCACTGTGGATTTTCACCAGACAGATCCTCTCAGCACTTAAAACACACAGAGAGATTAATCTTCATTTTACTCTTGTACTTCTCTTGCACCGCATTGCCATCTCGAAGCTTGAACCAAAGGCTCTGGAAGACCCTTTTGAGAAACTGGATATCTCAAGAAATGAGACTTCCTAAGCTTTTCTAAAGAAAGCACTAAACAGCAGAGCACATCTCTAAACATATATGGCCTGTGTTTTCAAATCTTTGCAATCCTTTCCTTTTCTAAGACAGGTATGATAAATAAAAAAAGAAAGGGTGAGAAAAATGCAGATGATAGTTAATGATTTAGGGTAGCGAAGATGAGAGATGATACTAATAGGTCAATAGGCAACATGATGGCAGATGAAATTTGATGCTGATAGAGGTAAAATGACGTACAATTTGAAAAATAATTTCTTTTTCTAGTGCACTTTCTTTACATATAAAGTAACTGAGGAAAATAAAGATCGAACGTTGTGGTGGACTTTTGGCTGCAATGTTTCAGTAGTCAAAAGTAACAACAGGCACTAGATATTTAATTCCCATTGGTATTTGGAATTCCTATTTAATTGTATGATACAAAGGAAATCTGCTTTATAACTGTCTCATATTCTAGGTGATAGGAGATCCTTTTAGTCATGGGGTTGGGAGAAACAGAAATTAGTCAGATAAGCATGAATGCACGTATAGAAAATTCTTTTACTAGAAAAAGCTGAGATTCTTTACATTTGAGAGAGAAACAGGGAGTAGAGCATTTTAATACCTCTGAGATGATATCATGACAATGTCACAAGAGACAAAATCGCATCCCTTGTCATTGATTGCCTGTAAAGTTCTATGGGTTTTTTTTTGTGACAGATGCAGACTTGAGAGAGACAAAAGGAATAAAAATAGTCTCAAAGCAATTAGATACATCTCTAGGTTTGCAACAGAGTAAGCAGACTCTGAATATGAAAGGTCAAGGTATTAATGAAACATAATCATCTGCGTTAGCACTTAATGATGTTGCATATACTTCACTGACATACAATAGATACAGGACCAAAAGAAGTACCCTTTCCTTTTTTATCTATTCTGCCTCTCATATCAAAAGTGGGCTTCTATCAAAAACATTGTTGAATAAAGTTAAGGAAATAAAGAAACTGTTGGTCAAAGTCTGGATGGGGCCTGAATCAAGAGATAACTATCTGATGCTCATCAAACCATTAGAAAAATATACTTTCACAGCCAGTTTTTGGCTCTGTAAAGTGAGGAATGGGTCAGGGTTATGGTTGCCAAAAATTGTAGTCAGATGCAGAAATAAACATTTTCTTCCAGATGACAAAGGCCACGGCTTCCTTTGGTTGTGTTCCTTTATTGACATAATAGGTTGGTGGATGTTTACAAAAGCACAGAGAAGGATATGTTGAGGGTAAGGAAATTTAAAATTGTATCTTTGAATCAAGTTTCATAAATGTTCTTTCTTTCATATGGTTCTGATCCAATCCCTCCTTGTCCCCTTCAAAATAATTTTTTTAACTATATGTAATTTTGCTGGGTTTTTAAATATATCATCATCCAAAGGCATTCCTAACAGTAGTTCAACAGGCACAGCTATTGGTAATTTTTCCTGCTGCTCTTCACCAGCCATATTATGTTGATCCCATTTTCTTTTGACCTTAGCTGGGCACTGGCACTTTGCCCTCCTGTTTCGAAGTGTATGATCTTCCCATTTGATTGTCTATTTGTTTGTAGTCCACAAGTTTTCCCTGCAGATTTGGAAGCCAGAGCTGAAGTCTTTGTGAAGGTTTCTAAGCCAGTAATAATTAAGAAATTCATTATGCTTTTAACTCAGGAAAAACACGACCAGGATGAAAGCCTTCCCGTCACTATATTTCATTTCAGTGGGGACATTTGTGGCAGAATAAGTTACTCCACAGTGGTCTCAGTTGCCTATTTTCCAACAGACGTGGGATTTAAACATTTATTAGTTGGAATAGGTGAGTTCAGTAGTTAGAATTCTTCACGTCTGGCAAATATGTTTGGCATTTTTGGGACTTTATGACTTTAATTGCCCTATCTTTTCCAGCTGTTCTTGATTAAAAATCACCAAGCTTGTGACCTTAGTGTGGGAAATCTACTGTTAATGCAAAAATAGTAGATAAGAATGATAGATTTCTGGTATGTAATAACCGTTGAAAGAAACTTTGTTTTTCACTGTGTCAGCAGCAGTTCTGTAAAATGTGTATTACTACACCGAGCATAGGTGAGGTAGTCACCAGCAAAATACAGCTAATTCTATGCCACTGTGTGGATTTCATCACTGCTTTTGTTACAGCTGTTCATGTGCACTCCCAATGTTTCTGTTTCCATCGTACTTTTGATTGTCAGTGACGGATGGAGTAGAATCCCATCGGTTAACAGAGTGAACAGACATGCCTTACAGTTTTAAGAGCAGGCAGTCATTTTAAGGTGTTTGCTTTTCAACACTACAAAGGGCAGCTAATTCTTCAAAAGTTTTCAGGAAACTCTTAGTACTCATTCTTAAGCACAGACAGCATACTGTAAATTGTTAGAGAATGTGTAATATGTAATGGAACCTGTAATAGCTTCATGTTCTGAGTGCTTTACACTTCTTTCAGCGAGTAAAACTATTTTAAGTAATACAATGAAAATGCTAGTCTTAGAAATCTCAGCTCCAATGAAATGCATGTTAAATGTATTTATGAAGTGCATGGAAACCTTATGTTCTGCTTTTTCTCATGAAAGTGACAGGAAAGGAATGTAACTTTTTTTTTTTTTATATGTTAAAATTTCATGGCTCAGCTGGCTTTTCGTATTGTCTCCCAACAAGCCTTGAGAAATCATTTTTGTCCCTGCACCTCAAAGACCAATTGGCTGATAGACAGAGAGGCTTGTGAAAGCTGCAGATAAATTAATAGCAGAGAATGTGCCTGAGGACCATGCCTGGCTGCTCTTGAAATCCTTCTGAAGCCTGAATTATTTGTATTAAGATAGGCCAACACTCAGGCCTCTATGAGTCAATTCTTTGTAACAGTTGCCAATATTTTTATACCTGAGAGAGCAGCTTCATTCTTTATTATTGCTCAGGAATCAATACTCCCATTGCCCTCACAAAATGCTATACAAGCATTATTGGCATTTCACTTGGCAGTGAAGGGTATCAACATCAATCTCACCAACTGCACACTTCGCTAACCTTGTTCCACTTCTCCAGCACAAATTTGTATTCAGTCTGCACTGTGCTCTCCTACTCAATTTGAATGGGAATCCTTAGTGAAGCCCTGACACCTTCTGAGATGAGGAAATGGAAAGACATCGTTTAACCACGGACAAAACCAGTTTCCTTTGTGTGTGTGCATGCCTGTGTGTGGTGGGGGGTATCTGGAAGCTCTGAATGTGACTAAGGTGTGATTTCAAAAAAAAAAAAAAAAGAAAAACCAGCAAATACCATTGCTACTGATAGGCCCTCTAAAAGAGTCAAATCGAGGTCCAAATAGCAACTTCTGTTCCAAAAAGCTACCATAGGGTATAGGGTAGTTTTTCAAGGCTTATGAAATCCTTTTGAACTAACAGCTCCTAATTCACAAATAGTCTTACGTGTCGGAGATAAGTGATATATTGCCAAACAAAAGAACAACACTGTATACTAGAGGAAAAGAAAAGCTCTTTGGAACAGCAGCCACATTTTGCTCTAATTGTGTACAGCTGCACCAGTTTGATATGCTAGTTCTGTCACTAAGATTTGCACTCAACATGTAAATTCAGCTTTAAACATGCAATTTCTAGACGTAATCTAAAATGGGAATTGTTCAAAGCATCCTGTCTCCTGCAGAGCTTTGTGTCACTACAGAGTACAATAGAAGGCATAGTTTGTTCAAATAACACCAGAATCATGGCAGTTAGAGCACCATTAATAAAATAATAATCCTTTCAGTGTATCTGCTTTAAAACAACAACAACATGCACGTATTCTGCTTCCTTCTCAGTTTTCGGTGTTGAATCTGTGTATGTTTCCCTCTCTTTTATGATTATGGCTCAGCTGATCCTCAGGCAAGGATCTAATAAAAAAAAATACTGAAGCAAATTATTTTTGTTCCAAAGTGCAGAAAGATTATTTGGACAGTATAGATTTGTAGCTGGGTGGGTGGTTGGGTGGGTGCGGGGTCATGACATACTGAGGTTATGTGTTAATAACATTCAGGAATTTTCAGATTACATTTGATTTTGTGAGAGGCACTGCTATGAATTTCTTACTGGGAGAGAAATTTTTGACTTCTGGTGTGTTGCTTGCTATAGCTTCCTGATACCAGCAAGTGCCAAGGACACAATACCTTCCCAGTTTTTCCATCTGGTCCCATCTGATTATACCTTGGAAATCTATGGAGCAGCAATTGAAAGTATCTTTTAAATGTATCAACTGAGTATTGATATTCCATATTTTACTTGAATCTGAACTTGCTTATTTACTGAGTTTTGATTTGACTTTGCTTTAGCCTATATTCAGGCACCTTTGGTGGCAAACAATCCTTCTTAACTACATAAGACATTACAGTGCTCCAGTAGGCAATTTCTCATTGTTTATATGGAGGATAAACTGGATAAACTGAAGTCTATGCTGCACCACTCCTAAGACAGTTGCTCCTGAAAAGTAAGCCAGGGATAAAAATTATCTCTGACAGGAACAGTTCAGTAGGATGAAGAAAGAGGGATGAATAACTGTCAGATGCAGGAAAGTCTCCCTCTGATTATAATACTGTTCATTTAAACAGCTAAGAAGTACTACCGCTGTTCAAGTAAACAATAGGAGGATGGGGAAGGGAGAGGAACCGTAAACATCTGTCAGTATAACTCAAGCACAGAAATAACAAACAAGGGACAAGGAAAATATCGGTAGATTAAAATATCTTGTGTACATCTGGCAGACCACTGATTTTCCATGAGTTTAAATTGCATTATTATTATAATTATTATCATTATTTGAAATCCATGTTTGATATGAAAATAATATTTTTTCACACGTAAAATAAGCAAATATTAGAGGCTGCAGCATGGTAACAGTTACTGTTAACTTTCTCCATTTCTCTTAAGAGTCTGTATTTACTGTAGCAGTGTCTTGCATGTTTTGGAAGTAGATTCTGTCACTCCTCTCAAACTGTTTCCATCTAAATCCATAGAGCTGATAAAGGAAATGTGATACAAGGCATAATTTTTTTTTTTTTTTTTTTTTTTAATTTACAGAAACTTGATCTAGCTTTTATTCTCACTCTAAGGTCTTTCTCTCTCTCCTTCTGTATAGCTCAGGCACCTGTAACGTTCATTCAGACCAGCTGTGGGTATGGTCAAGCAAACTGTTCATCCTCTCAAAGGAAGCCGCAGGTGCCCCGCACATCGTGGTGTTAGCTTCTAGGACTCAAGGTACTGTTGTACTTTCAACATATTTGTACAGTGGCTGTAAAACAGCAGTCTTGAAATAACCCCACAAATATCTCTCATAGCGATTTCCTGGCAACATGAAGAGCCATGACATTGCTCTTCATGCTTCATTGCATGAGGCTTTTGATACCAGTGTTAGTCTTGCGCATAGGCAGAGTCCTGTTTTCCATAGTAATAAAAGCTTCCATCTCTGAACTACTTTGTGACAAAGCGAGGTGCTTTAGTTCTGCAAGATTCCAGACTGCAATTTGCAAAGAATAAAGTGACATACACACTTACTAGTAATAGCAGTGTGAAAAGAACACCACCACTACAAATCTAAACCAAAGCAGAAGCCTTAAGGTGGATGCTCACGTAGATATTTAGGTTCATAAACATATGGTCAAATTTGGAAAAGCACCAAGATGTTCCTATGTAGCCCGTTTGAAGTTGTTGGGGGTACGGAGCAATGATGAAAACTGGGACATTTATTTAGGTATGAGATTTTAGGTGTGAGCCATTTTTCATGGCTTGGGACTCTAAGGAAGAAATTTGTAAACCAGGCCATTTTTATGCAAAAAGGAAAGGTTGACAAGAACACTACTTTTTTGTCATCTTTCATGAGGCCACTGCTGAATGAATAGGTTATTTTCTGGTACATTATGCTGGTACATATCTGGTATATTGTTTTGGTAATACTGTCATTTCTTTGAAAAGAAAAAGAAAAACTTGTACTTGTCAAAGTGGTTATATTGGGTAAACCAGCAATTGGTTACAGATGCAGTCTATTCTTTTCTCAAACTAGTTCACATTCTGATTGATTTCAGAAATTTTCAGAGTTAGTAATCAGGATAAGGGTCTTACAAAATGCTGATGTAAGCTCTCTTATGTGATAGCATTCCTTATGACTAAACATAGTAACAACAAAACTGAGAAGAAGAAAAAACTCCCATGTTTCTTGAGAAGGAGACATCTAGTCCCTAGTCTGACAGCCAAGGTGCATTAGTATGAGGCATTAGAACACTCACTTTTCTCTCACTGCTCTCTCAGTCTTTATGCAGAGGGTACTGCTGGGTTTAGATGCTACTATTTCACTGTGATGATTAAGACAGTAGTTACAGATATTGCTGCAGACTGTCCACAACACTGCTGGAGAGAATAGACACCACCTGATAGACGGATGCACGGTGAAATTCCTGCCGCTGTGAGATCTCTCCCACTGTTGAATAGGCACGGTTTTTCACAGGGACAAGTCCATTCACCATAGTGAAATTTCTGCCCCTGCACAAGCTAGGACTGAATGTGGATCTGTTTAAATGTGGACCCTGCCATTCATGCCTTCGTGGCAACTCAAAGCCACAATGGATCATGGATCGTCCTTGTAACTGGTAGTACGACATATGAAGGCATTTTCTGGCTCTCTTACTTTCTTTTGCTTGTATGGGAATGTGTGATTGGGTGCAGAAGAACTCCCCAGATGGTGTTCTGACTGCTGTGAGACCTATTTGTCACAAGATGACTTCTTCTCTTTGGGCAGTAGGACTTCAATTTCTTACACAGCTCTCCAGACAAGGGCAGAAATTGTACTTGTCATCCGTTCATTTTTTTGTAGGCTTGTTACCCAACTGCTTTGTAGCGAGCACTTCGCAATTGCTTCATCCTACTGATCCTGGTAGCCTCCTAGAACCTGAACACTTGGCATCCCTATGCTAGGTTCTTCTCAGGTCTGCAGCCACTCACTTGCATCACTGCATGGGCCTTGTATACCCCTGATCTCCCAGGCCCAGAGAAAAACAACTGCTCTGGACACAGATATTACAGTACAACAAGCTGAGGAGGGCAGGTGTGTTGGTAAAATTATTTTCTATTTTTCTATACCAGGCAGTGTGATTACAGAGTTAAGATTACAACCCACAGCATGTTGTAGCCATCAATACAGCTATGGAAGGTTTGGATATGTAGTAATTTGGAAAGTTAAAAGTATATATACATACATGTACAAAACTAGGATTGTAAGCTATAAAGTTTTATATTTAGATTGCTTTAAGAAAAAAGAAGGTGTGAGGTAGTAATTTTTGTTTTGGTTTGTTTTTTCTTTCTCTATTTTTTTTTTCCCCCTCAGCCGTATAAGCTTCTCCTAGCTTACTGTACTCTCTCTGATCCTTAAAGACATCTCTGTGTGCCTGGTCATGCCATTTCCTGATCATGCTACTGCAGTTATTGTTTTATTCCTGCGGCTCTGTTTCCATAATTCCTGTTCCAACTCCACGTGCCCATTGTGCCGCTTTTCCCCCAGTGCCCATCTTGCACATCTATTTTGTCTTTCTTTCCAACTTCTCTGTTAACTCCAAGCCTCCTGGTTTTCACCTTGGTTTCCTTATCACCCTTGGCTTTGTCCCTAATCACTCACTGTCCGTAAGTCCTGTACTGTGTGTTGGTGTTCCTCCTTTGCAGCAGGTTAATGCTTTTGAGGGTGTGTGTTCCTGTGTTGTCCCCTGAGCTGCCTCTCAGTACCCTGAGCACATGTCTCCACCCCCGAGTAACTGCTGCTGCAGCAGGAGCTAAAGTTAGCAACAAATCAGTGTGATATACAGGGTTAATTTGAAGTACAAAGACAAAATCATCACAGAGCCATAAATCTTACTGAGGTAACCATGCCCTTCTGTTGTGTGAAAGCTCTAATCACTCTCATATTTTTCACAAACTTTATATAAAACCTTTTATTTATAGTTTCATGGTATATGACTTTTAAGGGGAAACTTAAAGAAAAGGGGGGGGGTTGGTGGGCAGTTTTTTTTCCTGCCAGCTTAGTTACCTTGTGATCTTTTTGAAGGATTTACCCAGGTCATCCACTGCTAAAATAGCAGCTTTGTCTTATTCACAGCCTCCCCGAACCCCTTCTCTCACACTAATGCAACAGAACTACTTCAGTAACTTTAACTTGCAACTATGAGTAAGGTGGATTATATAAACAAGATTCAGCTGAAAAAACACATGAAGACATGTGAATAAATTAGGTATTATTTTGGTATCGTTAGTCATTAATAAGGTATCTCTGCTTTGGTTTCCTAAGGGAAGGAAAACAATTTTTCTCTGTAATCAAGTTGTCTTTCTTTCTCGGTTTCTTAGGAAATGACTGTTTTATGCCTTAAAGAAAGATCAAATGCAAAGTGGGAAAAGAGGACGTAACCACCTTTTGAACAACTTTTTTGTTGACAGAGCATGTTTACAGAAAGAAATGTGTTCAGAATGGATTTCTTCTGCTTGCAGGTGGTATTTTGAGTTGTATGGGGCTGTTTAAGCTGATCATGATGGCATGACATGCGAGGAAGGGGAGAGAAACAGAGATGACTCTTAATGTTGTTTGCAGCTAGCTCAGTGCTCATCTTGAAATGATTTTGTGCTCAAGCCATTCAACAAGCATGATGAGGATGATAATCAGACTTTGTTTTTAGATTCCTTTTAGCTTTATTGTAGAATAATTTAATTAAAATACATTTTTATTGTCATTTTACTGTCTCTGCCTGCTCTTGTTACTGCTTTAATTTCCTGAAAGGGAGATGTATGACATCCTGTGGGCATCAATGGTAGCTTTCAATTGTCAGTTTGTGTTCTTTGAAATTATTTTCATTTCATGGAAAGAACTTATTGTGAGGAAATAAAAGTGATTATCTGATGCAGAGCTGGGGGGAAGAATCCTTTCTCTTAAGGCATCCTGGTTTTGTGCTGATACGGCTGGGGGGAGTAAAACAGAAAAGTCATGAACATGTTTTATTGAATGGTTTCTTTAGGAAGGAAGGTTGGTCCGTGGTGAAGGCTGGGAGACTGGGCCTTGGGAGATCTAACTCAATCCCCAGCCTGTAATGTGTATGATTTGCCAAGGCAGTTGTGGCAAGGTAGCTCTATGAATTTCTCCCTAATATTTTATACCCTCTTTGTTTATCTAAGTTCTTCCAACCATTGCCCAGATCTACCAACCTCATCACTCTGCTGTAATTTACTGGGCTATCACTTTGGACAGGGATTTATCAGCTTCTAGACATCTGGCAGCTGTGGCAAATGCCTGTGATGCGCATGCATGCACCAAATGAACAGTAAATCAACATGGCGTACACTGGATCTTCATATCTCAGACCTAGCTCATGCTATTTTCAAGTATAGGATCCACATTTTTTTAGGGCCCAGCCTCTCTTATTTCAGTCATAGAATAATTAACCTTTTTCCCACTGAATCTGCCATGTATGTGCTGCTCTGCCAATTGCCCTGAGAATGGTACTGCCACTCGCTTTCATTTTTTGATGAACTAAGACGTCCGTAAACACAAAGGAGTCACAAGGAAAACTGAGATTTACATAGGCTGAAGCTTGTTAATCATGGCAACGAAAAACTAGTTATGCTTGGGGTTTTTTGCAAAACTGGTGGGAAAGCTGACACCCCGCAGCTTCAGTGTTGTAGGAGCAGCTTCCTGCTCAACGTTCATTTAGTGCTGTGTCACCAGATTCCTTGCAGTGGGAGCAGTTTCACAGACAGCTCACAGTGTGCAGCTCTGACTGATGGGGACTAGAAGAACTAAAAATGTGCCTAACGCACATCAGACAAGACTGGCTATATTAATGAGAGCTGGAATCCAGTATATTCCTGGATAGACTTCTCTTTTAATAGAAATTAATAAGTTTACTTATTAATAGAGATTCAGTTGGAGGCTTTTTAGTTAGACTTGCTTAGACAGCAATACAAGTTTATGTGCAGCAGTTTTTGCATTTCTTGTAATTGTTGATTTTTAGTGGTGCAGAAAATGAATAAAAGTAGGCATACAAATGGTAAATGCCTGGCCGTTTGACACACAGCCATTCAAGAAAAGTTTCTGAATCATATCTGCCATCCTTACATGTGGAGTTTCTTAAACACGTAAATAAGGCTCTCAAAAGATCTAATCACACTCTTCCTGCCAGCTGATGATAGACAACTAGTTTTGGGTTATTTTGTTGGTGGTTTTGTTTTTGGTTTTCTTTTTTTTTTTTTAACACAAGTACTTATTTTTTCAAAATACCTTAAAAATTTTTAAAAATACCTGGGATGAATATCTCAGGAAGACATTATGTCTCAGGACTTTCCACATGAAGGGGTTTGATTCTGGTTTTAATTTTAACTGAGATGTGAACATAGGCAAAATCATGGATAAATTGTTTTCCTCACATCCAAGAAACTTGGTTGACTTGGTAGTGTGATGTTTGTGGTCTTAAGGATTTTTACTTATTTTTAAAAACTAAATTGGTTCTATAATTGGTTAAAATATATAGGTCCTGTTAGAGATGCTGAACTTCTGCAGGTCTATCCTGTCACATTTACTGAAGGATCTGTATTTGGTGTTTTTGAAAAGTCAGATAATTAATGCTTAAGGCTTTGTAATACTGATTTTGAAAACAAAAAAATAAATACTTAGTGTGCACTTTGCTGTGTTCTTTTACAAGACTAGAAGTAGAAAAGTAGAAAGGTCTTTTCACAGCGATCTGCAGTAGTGTCTGACACGGGATTAGTTCTAGCAGTCAGACTGACAGCAACATTTACATAATGTGTGTTTGTATTTGATTGAAGGCAAAGTTACTGGATTGCTTCCAGCCTGCTGGTTATACAGTCCCACACTTGGATAACAGCAGGCACGGCTCCAGAGAAGTGGTGTTGATCACATGGATGAATGACAGGCAACAAGAGTGTAATAATCACTGACCTTTTTGACATATTTAGCTATCACAAGTGTTAACATGTAAGTGACACATTCAGTTATTACAAGTATTATTAAATGTGTATGTGGACTCCAAGTGAATTATTATGGTAGCATAATGATTTAGTCACGACTTTCCTTTCAGTGATGGTGTCATGGAGCAGGATGAGTCCTCCTGTGCCTCTTGGCATAGGAGTTGAAATATTGTGCTACTGGCAACATCGCCATCACAGCAGCATTGCTTACATCCAGAAACATTACCTTGATAAAACTGGTCTTTTTAAGAATTCAGTTATATATTAAAAGTTGTATGCAAATTGCAATGAGACCATAGATAAATGTGATATCCTTTAAGCATCCTGTTTTTTTAATGAAAGTAGGAAAAGAACAGCAATTTAAGATCCTTTATGTATGAAGAGAGACTTGAGGAAGAAGTTTCTTGTGCATCTTAAAAAACTACTTCTGTCTCCTGGACAATTGACAATCCCTGGTAACATTTAAAATCAAATTCCAAAGTGGCTTTGATTTGTAAGGAGCAGAGGAGGAGAAAGCCTGCACATTGTTTATAAACATATCCCAAGCAAGGACTTTTCTAGTGCATGAGGAAACCCAGGCATAAGTCTGTGGCTGAGATTGTTAATAAAGAAGAAATGTGGTGCCACCTGCTTTTAATAGTTTCTCTTTCTGCACGAAGAAATAGATCTGTGGATAGAAGCTGCAAAAAATGTGCAATGAAAGATGGAAAGAAAAGCTAGGTCTGCTCCAGTTTTTTGTTAACCATACTAGTTTGCAAAAGAACTGAGTCACTTTTGCAATCATTATTATTATTTACTATTTGATTTTCTTCTGTTATGTTTATTACTTGCAAGAATTTTGTCATTCTGATTTGCAATTTGAACATTTATTCATGCCGTATGTTTGGTTGTCTTAGTCATATGATTTCAGCTCCTTTATTAAGGTCTACCAAAACTCTGAAAGCAAGAAAATAATAAATAAACTTCTATTAGTAGAGATGGTCAAATGAAATATTACTTGTGATCCAGCTCATGGGAAATTCTGAAGCACTACAAGCACTTCCTCCAGTATGTGAGGATTGTCTGAAGACTCATAAGTAACAAATACTCTCATCAGTTCAAGTAGTTCTTTTAATTCTGAAGCCCTTTGGTTGTCACAAAAACCAACTGACTGTCTTTTGCGTACTGGTTCTTGTAGTGGCTGTGTTACTGATTTTTACTAGACAGGTATTTTCCCCACTTAGCTGCTTGACACAGATGTTGCTGGTTGCATGAATGGTACAGATGTTGGCCTAGCTCATTGAGAACCTAAACCAGAGCTTAACAGTTGTTGCTGGGTTTTTCTCCATTGACACTGTTCAGTTTGATTCAAAAGCTTTGTGCTAGTTGCAGTTCCTTACGCAGGATGTCACAGATTTGAGGTTTGAAGGTAGGGAGGACAAAAGTGTAATTAGAAATATTACCTCAGTTGGCTTTTACCACTTCTGGATGTGATTTGTCTAGCTTTAGGATTAGATATTGAAAATGTGAGACATTGACTTGAATTGTGACTGATTTTGGCTCTCTGGGAAATTCTGCCTGGTTTGTTGCTTCTGGACAGGCTGGAGGTTTTTTCTTGCTCTTTTTCTCTATTCTGGATTTTGTTTATGCAAGATGTGGTGGGAAGGGCAAGTTTATTTGTCCTTGTGGAGCTCTCTCTCACTTCATAGAATCATAGAATCATTAAG